>NC_041023.1:29266612-29486612 GCF_900634625.1 Parambassis ranga | reverse complement strand
TGTAATTTATATTTGATTCAATTGTAAGACTTGATACAGGGTCTGTTTGTAATTTTAATACTTTAAATAAATAGCTAAATGTGTAAGAACCCTGCAAATAACCCTGAAACCACTGCTTTAATGCGTCATTAAGCATCAGGTCTGTCACTGCACCAGAGAATTACTGCTGGGTGGAGGAGAGTGGGGCTCCCTGCAGGACCAGCTGTCTGTCCTGGAGGAGGTGTACTGACCATCATCACCTTTGGAGGGTGAGGATACATATTTTATAGCTTTTCATATTTTAAGCTGCGTTGGAAGCCGCTCTGTTGAAGTTATTATTTTTATTTTTGCCCTTTTTAAAAACATCTTTAGTAACATGGCAGCCGCCGATCGTCCGCTCTGCAAACCCTGATGGACGATGTGGTGGACAGAGGAGACAGACACCCCCCTCCCCCAGATGATGTCCCACTCACAGCCAAAGGACTCCAAGGTCTTCATCGTGGCATCATCCAGTCCAGCAGCACCAAGGACTCCTGCTCAGCCAAACATTTATATATATGTTCTTTGTGAATAGTATTTTCTGCTGATCTTTATAAATAATAAACTGTACATTTTCATAATGTCCACTGGTAAATAGTTAGAAATGTTCAAACTGTGTCTTTGTAAATATTGTACATAACACAACACACACACAATAAATGATTTACTGTGGTCACTGAGAAGTTGTTCAAAAGTTTACTTAAATTATAAATAGGTGATGAAACACATAATGTAACAAGGTTAGAAGAGTTTAAGAACACAGAGACAAGAACGATTTAATATCATCCTTTAATTTAATAAGTAACATTTAAATAACACAGAACATAAAATCACTGCTGTCCACCATCCTCTGTATGAGCTGAGGTCTGTCCGTTCTTTCTCTGCTCTCCCCCTCTCTCTCTCTCTCTCTCTCTCTCTCCCTCCCTCTCCAGCCTCATCTCCTCCGTTATCAGTTGTCAGGTTTTCTTCTGTTTCTCTCTGCTCCTCCTTCAACAAAATGACAACAGGCAGAATGACCGTTTGATATAATAACGATAATATTGCTCCTCACGTGAACTATACTTTATACTATACTACAGTAAACAACAAGAAACAACATTCAATCAAAGCGTTTAGTTTACAGCGCCTCGTATCAACAGGACGTCATGTTTGTAAATATAAAACTCATTTTTTTAATGCCACTGTCACTACTAGCATTTTAAAACTCTCAAACTACTGCTCTTTACTTACATTTAAATGTGAATTCGGCACTCCTACCGGTGCCGCTGCCCCTGCCGCTCGCTTGGTCCGTCATCGTACTATTGGACAAAAAGTAGGTCCGCAAAGCATTGTGGGATATTTAAGGCCACGAAGGATGGTAGCGATGCGTCCTCCAAATTCAGGCAAAAGGAGGACGCATTTGGAGGATGCATTTGAAGGACCCTTCGACTTTTGGCGAATTGGGACAGCCTTCGCGCAGCTTTGTGACGTAAGCGGCCTTAAAATGCGTCCTCCGAAGGATGCAGACCCTGAAATGGGACACAGCCTTAGTTAGGTGCTTAACAAGATAGCACCTCCCTCTCCAATCAGCCGTCACCTTCTGTCCCTCTCCCGACCAATCACAGCCTAGCACGGAATTTAAATGTCTCCATCTCCTCTCCAGCTGCCTTCTGATCGAACCCGGCAACCCTCCTCCTCCCCGTGCACCACCAGGCCCACGCCAGCTCCGACCTCCTATCTCCTGCCCTCCAGCTCCACCACCACCAGGTCTAGACCCTGGGGGGGCTTTTTTTCCTGTTCAGCGGTCTCCCCTCCTGCGGTTTCTCCCTCCTTTCGGATGTGGTCTTCTCATCGGGGTCTAGGACGCCAACACACATTTATAAATTTATACACAATAAATCTTTCTCATTCAGTTTGCTTAGTCTCTCATGATTGAAATGTTTTTATCATCAGAATTTATGGAACTTAAAATAATAAATGATATGCAGGATATATAAGAATGGTATCAAAGCTTATCAATTACAATCTTTTTAATGAAAAGTAGAGACTGTATTAAATAAAAGTGCCATCAGTTAACTCCCATGCGTAACTTCTAATATAATGTGGAGGGCCCTACAACTAAATGTACAACAAGGTACAGTGGGTACTGATCATGTGTGTGTACGAGAATGAGAGGCAGAGAAAGAGGAGAAAGAGTTGAGAGGAGTTGAATGAATGGAGTGATATGTTTAGGAAATGATTATAAAGAACTAATGAGAAGACTTGAACAGAAACAGAAAAAGATTTGCATTTATTGTGTTTTGAAACCAAAAGTCTTAATTTATTTTCATATAAAAATGAAAATCTTCCATTCTCAAAAAAGATTTGAGCTGGATTATATAAGTTTAGGATATTTTGGTGCAGGCCGGATAGAATGTGGCAGCGGGCCGTGTTTTGCCCTGTGGGCCTTGAGTTTGACAAATGTGACATAAACTCTGTTTTCTTCTGTCCCTTTGACCTGCAGATCTCCCTCAACAACACAGTTGTCAAGTGGAGGATGTTCTGGCTGACCAGCAGCTCTGTAACCAGAAGAAGAACTTTATTCTGGACCAGGAGGAACCCGAATCTCCACAGGTTAAAGAGGAACAGCAGGAAGTCTGCATCAATAATGAAGGAGAGCAGCATGTATTGAGTAAGACTGATCCCTCTATAGTGACTGCTATTAATGATGGACCAGAAAAAAACTATGGCATGGCTCTCTCTCACAACACTCCTCAAGGTAAAATGTCTCTAAAATGTCAAACTTGTGGAAAATCCTTACCATATCAGTCAGAACTTTACATTAAAAGTGTTTTTTCTCTTTGTGAGAACCTGGAAGTTTATGGTACAGGCATGAAAATCCCTCACCTTTCAGCGCAATTTACAGTTTTGAAACCAAAATAGGTGACCTACGTGAATCATGTAGATCCAATGAGAAAAAAATGGGGGGGAGGGGGGGGCTCTTCTTTTCTCTCCTCTCCTTCTGCTTTTATTTTGATGTGAGGGTAAGTCAATTAAAAAAAATTCACGTATGGTAATTACTGCTTGACTGCTGCAAAGATCTTGTATAAGGCTGACGTCTCTCATTGCGAGTTTGGAACGTGCATGATTGCAGGAGTGAGACCTTTTACTGTTACAGATCTTTGTTCAATACAGTCATGAACTGCTACATGGACAGAGACAGACCTCTGTCCCTCGCCCTCAGCATTCAGCTGTCTGTGCGGTTTATTAAAATGGCCCAAAAACATGCCCCAAAGATCTTGTATTAATGGTAAGAGCTTCGATTATCACGCTTCCAACAGGCAGTGACGTGGGCAATCTGGAGAGAGTGAGACATCTCTGCTATAAAAGATCTTTGAGGTAAAATAGGTGTTTGATGACCTGTTAAAATCCACCAGAATGCAGAAAATGAGTTCAAGAAAACTCTACAAGTCCAGACGCCTTGCTTTGGTCTAACGTGATATTTATTAACAAAGAGAAATGTAAAACAATAATAATGTGTGATTATAAAACAACATTTGTGGTGACTTCTCTCTGTTTGTTTGAACTAGAATGTATTTTTTGATCATATTCTCTGTTTTCTTGTTTCCTGTAACCCTCCAGATTTCGCTCAACAACACAATAAGGAGGAAGAGCTGATTCTAGCTGATCGGCAGCTCTGTAACCAGGAGAGGAACTGCAGTTTGGACTGGGAGGAACCAGAACCCCCACAGGTTAAAGAGATACAGCAGGTTATCTGCACCAGTGATGAGGGAGAGCAGCATGTAGTGAATGAGGAGACTGAGCCCTCTATAGTGACTGCTGCTTATGAAAGTAACCATATTGAACCAGAACCAAGCTGTGATGTGGTTCCCTCTCACAACTCTCCTCCAGGAAAAAAATCTCTAAAATGTAAATTTTGTGGGAAATCCTTTTCATTTCAGTCGACTCTTAATAGGCATCAGAGAACCCACACAGATGAGAAGCCATTTTCTTGCCAAACATGCGGCAAATGCATAGGCATAGCTGCCATTATATCAGAGGGGTACGTGTCCCCCCCACATTTTAAAAAGGCCCGTTTGGACTGCTTTTTCGATTGCTTGTGAAAGAACTCTGCCATTTTGTGTCAAAACAGTTAAAATGTTCATGTTATAAGTTACTGTTATGAATAAACCAGATAATATTAATAATATTAATAAACAAGTGTATTTATTCTTGCAAGAAGGAGCGATCACACAGACAAGAGTCTCTGCAGGAGTGCTCACGGTCTCTCCTGAGCAGCTCCCTTCTTATACTCTTCATTATCTAACAGATGCGGCTTCTTGGAACAAAGATATATCTTAGAATGGGTACAAATATTACAAGGAGTATCTGTACCTCCTTATACTCATCCCGACAATGCACTTAAGATGCACCCATATATGACCTTACACAACTGCCTCCTTATGGTTCAACAGGTCAAACACAGCAGATGAGGTAATCAGTGCTGAGGTAGTAGATTGTATAGGTTGTATGATTTTTCCAACATATCCCTACTGTTTATACAAAGTATAACAGCAATAAAATGGGAAAATGGCTCTATAGTGCCCCCTAACGCGTAGCCCCTCTGGCCGGTTTGACACAGGATCGTGAAAATTGGCACACATATGTGCCACATATTGGCACACATATGTATCTATATATATGTGATACATCTATATATATCACATATGTATATTTGAAGTTTGCGGCCATTTTTGGCGATTTGTGATTCTGTGTTTACTGTCCGATCTGTACCAAATTTCACATGTATAATCAGACTCTGACCCTAAACACATCTATACAACAATATTGAGGCTTTGACAGAGCACCACCTACTGGCTACACAAAATGTTGTGTTTTCATAGGTTTTTCTGCTTGCCCCCCTGGCCTATTTTGAGTAGGATCATGAAAATCGGTACGCATGTGTATCACCCCAAGACGCACAAAAAAGTCTCCTCCAAACCCAACAGGAAGTCCGCCATTTTGGATTTTGTGGTCATTTTTGGCAATTTGTGACCCTGCAACAAAACTTTTCATGCCTTGCATACTTCATCCAATAGAGCTGAAAATCACTGTGTCCACTCAGGACACCATAGGGAATAGACACATTCCAAATCTCTTTCAAAAGTATTACGGTGTGGTAGGGGCGTGGCTTCAAAGTTGACCATTCACCATTACAAAGGAACTGGCTCTATTTTCTGCAGTACCACCAACATACTTTATGCAATGTGAACAAAATCTTACAGTACTGCTATGGACCCGAGTCTGAACAGATATATATGCTAACAGGATGATTCGGTCATAGTGCCACCTACTGGCAACAGGAACTCTGTCTTGTAAACGTGTGTTTGCTGTAAATCTCTGGAAATGAGAGGACAGCATAGAAGAGGGGACAGCGATGGAAGAAGAACATATTTACTATTGTATAAAAAAACCTTTACATAGTAAAGAGCATGACATGAACATACCAGTATGAGTGTACAGTGTCTGAGTGACTGTTCAGAGTTCAGTAGTTTGATTGAGACAGGCAGGAATGACTTCCTGTGTCTCTCAGTGGTGCATCGTGGGAGTCTGTTGCTGAACGAGCTTCTGTAGCTGGTCAGCACAGTGTGGAGCAGGTGAGAGGAGTCCAGTATAGTCTTTATTTTGGACAACATCCTCCTCTCCCCATTCCCCAACACTATTCTGTTCCCCTTTATTGACACCCCCACCCCACAAAAAGTAACGTTTAGTCAGTGCAGTATCAATCAACCTTTGCAGCAAGCCTCTCAGGCAGGGAATACAACAACAGCCACAGACAACACGTACAGCAGTCAGAATACACATTGCTGTGAAGGGAAACACAGCGAAATGCTTCCGTTTTCCAAACCAGCTCTCAAACAGATGTGTGAAAGAATCAGTCACCCCTTGAATTCTCAGCCAGTTCATAGCTGAGCGTTTCCAGTCCAGCTAGAGCTCTGGTGACAGTTCCGTCTGGTGCAGTGTTGTTGCACACTCCTCCTTCTTTGGCCAGGTACATGTCTATCACCATTCTGTTCCGTCAGTCCTTTCACAGTGTCACATGTAAAATGAATGAAGCGTTGTTGATCGTAGTAGATGGTGACCCACCAGAAGATAGATTCAAAACCTGCTCCGACCTGATTCCGGGCCTTGAATTCATCTGGTATTCCTCTGGGCAATCCAACGCTGTCGAAGTAGATGGAGTTGTCAAAACTGTCAAACTGCCAGCAGGTGCCTCTCTTCTCCTCCTTGGCGGTCGAGTGGGTTCTACCTGTGCCTGCTCGGCTCCCGCGTCAGCAGGAAACAGACAGAACAGAATAACCAGTTGTACTAGAGCACAAGTGCCAGTCCAATTGTGAGGCAGCAGCAGATACAGAACCGGTGTCCCACACTAGAACCATAGAGCGGGCGACCTTTTGATTATTCAGGTGATGCTCTGGTGTAGGGGACACCCTCATGATAGTCTCACAGTAGATCAGATTGCCCACAGCCACTCCATCTTCCTGCTTTCTGGACAAGCATGCATAGCTTCCTTTGTTAGAAGTGAACTGTGGGGGCTCAATACCCGCAGGCACAGGTGGGAACAGGTAAGACAGTTCTCTGCAGTAATCAGTCGTTGGTCTGGTGGTAGAGGAAATGTATGAAGGTCAAAACACAACAACACTTCACAAAAAGTGAAAAATTAAAGTAAAAATGAACAAAAATAAAGCATTTGCACGAACAATGTCACACACCCAACTAGGGAGCCATGATTGACTCACAATTCAGACTTAAAGCCACAATAAATAAGGTCAAATATAATACTTATAATCTAAATATGACCTTCCTTTGTTTGATGATCTGAATCTGTTGGTTCACGACCTGGATCTGTTCTGTCAGATTCTCGTTTCCAATGATCAAGCTGTCCATGTCTGTACCGATTTGATCACAGATGATCTGGTAGTTTGTCTCCTCCAAGTCTTTTTTTCAGACCCACAAGCACTGTAGTAACTGTGGAAATTGGGAGAATTGTATAATTGCCTGCCTGTCCACTAGGTGGCGTTGGGTAGAGTTGTTACCCATGGGGAGTCAAACAGAAGAAGAACTTGAAGCGAGAGAAAAACGTTGTCTAATCTCAGTCATATCAGTCCAAAAATATCTCAATTTTTGGTGATATAAAATAAAATAAAATAAAACTCTACAGCATTTTATTCAACAAGCAGTGAAATGGAACCTGCGTTAATGCACACACATTCATAATAGAAGTAGAGCTAGCTGATACCTCCCCAGTGGTGACACCTGACACCTCAGGTGCGCCTTAAGCCCCGCCCTCCGCACCGTCAGGACGCTGTTCGACCCACCTGAGGGAAACAAAACAGAGCAGAGCTGGCTATCAGCGCCGTTTAAATGAAGAAACCCGCTTAGACTCTTATTTCGTGTGTCTCAAGAATGGATGAGGTGTTTTTTAAATCGGCGCTACCTGCGCAGGACTCCTTCGTGCTGGAGGACACCAGTCTGGCTCTGCCGGCCGAGCCGACTCCGAGGTCCTCGACGAAACTTGATTCAAACGAACGGAGCCTCCGTGTCCACCATCAAGTGCAGCTGACACTGGCCCGGAAAGCAAGAAAACCCATTTCTAATGGTAATTAGTACATTATTCCGTTTGACACTATAAATGCCTGGATTTGTTCAGAAGGAAACCAGATGCACATCAGGCCACTCCTCTGCCTCCACCTGAAGGGATAATGTGCATAATGGAAATCATGGGTGGAGGGGTGGCACTCCCAAGAGAGCGGGGGGAAGTCACATCATCCTTTCTCACTATTCATCACCATCCTAAACGTAAATTTTAACCTCAGACACTGAATCAGACAGTTCAATCCCACGTGCCTCTTCATTTAAACCCATTATTCTCTTATTGAACGTGTTTATTATAAACAAAAACTCTCCTATTTGTTTTTATTTTAACAGCTTGAGTAGCTAAACAATATCCTGCTTAACCTTTCTGTATTGTTGACACACCTGACACATGGTCTTCTCTGCACACAGGATCCGTGTTGTGTTAAGCCTGCTGGAGGTTTACCAGTATTTAAACACATTTTTCTGCACAGTGGCTCGTTGTCTTGTCCAACAGGTTTCTGCAGTTTCATTTAACGCTGACAGCATATCACACGCTTTTCATCATACGCTGTTCTCCAGCAAATCTGCCATTATTTATTGGACTAAATGACGATGGGCTATATTATTATATTAGATATTTAGACACGGCTTACACTGTGGAAAGTAAAAACAAATCTGTCCTAAATGTGACTGATAATCTTCTCAATTATTGGTCTCTAAAGTTCCTGGTGAAGTGGTATAGTGGTATTGAAGATACTGTCTAGAAATGACATTAATAATTAACAGACTGGGTTTATTATCGACCTACGTCTTTTCTTCCTCCTGTCAACTCCTCTTCATACAAATGAGCAGGTTACAGTGCTGCTAGTGTTTTCTTTCCCTTCATAGCTGGGTGGGAATCACTCCCCTGACACGAGCCAGTGTCGCCATGCGTTTAGGTAATTACAGCATGGAACGGAGTTCTCTAACAAGATCTCCTCGACTCGTTCCAGGTGGTGTCCACTTACAGAAAAGCACAGCAAGAAGCTTTGATGCTACAGATGGATATTTACCAATAATGAAGGTAAGGCACCTTTTACACACACACATTTATTTAGTTCAGTCATCTTCATCCAAATGTTTATCTAATGGCTGTTTAAGCAACTAAAGGATCTGACAACAGATAAGCAGCTAGATAGCAATCAAGGTCAGTCTGCTGCATTTGCATCTAGCTCTCTTACCTGTCCTCCATAAAAGAATGAACTACTCAGACCTGCAGGCTTCCATCGTGCTGTCATTTAAATATTGTACTCCATAATTTGTATATAGACAAAGAGGAGTCTGTGATCTGCTTGCTGCTGCGTGTTCACGGCTTCAAATGAATCAATGCTCTACATTACAAACACGCTCTGACTATTTGCCATGTGGTGTATGGCGTCCAAAAACTTCAAAAATACATGTTTACTTCACTATCATGGTACTAATCAGTTGCTATAATGATAACTCACCTTTGTAACTAAATAAATGTTATTTAGTGTTGATTATGTTTGTGTTCTTCAATTTGTTGCTTACTTAAAATAAACAAGGTTTTTTTCATTTAAAAATCATTATTTTTTTGAACCTAAACTGCATTTGCTTATAGCCTTTAAATAACAAAATATATTCCATATAATATAATTCATGTAAATAGGAGTTTACTGAATACTGAATTATCCAACTGTATTACATAATAGACAATTTTATAAAACATTTATTTTTGTGATTGATTGTGATTTTTTTTTTTTTAACAGGTTAATGAATCTGGCATCTCCAACCGCTCACTGTCAACCCACCGCACACAAACACCATCCAGGAGGGTGGAAGTGTCTCCAACCCCGAGCCCAGATTTACATCTCGCTCGCTTCAACTACAGCACCATTAGTCATGGGATGCAAACCCTCCCAAGGCCCAGTTACTCACACATGATGGGCACTCTGCTGCACCGCCCACAAGGGTCCACATTTCGACGCTACGCCTTCTCTGAGGCACCTCGTGGCTCCCGCCCACATGCATCAGTGGCTGCGCACGGAAGCTACCACCGGAGGTCTCTTAGACAGACTACAGCAACACAACCTGTGTTTGCGAGCGCAGGATTCCAGCAGAATGGTGACTATAGCTCCCGGTGGAGTCAGAAGCAAAGTATTGTGAAAAGGGACCAGCACACGGTGCAGGGACCCAGTGGTGATATGATGCTGAGTCCTATCCAGCCTGATGCAGGCTTTTCTTGGCTGCCTCAGATGAGAAAGGAGGGCCGGAGGTCCCTCAGAATGAGCTCATACCCGCCCTCTGTCACCAGCATGGAGGTGGACATGGGGGGACAGGTGGGAGTCGAACTCCCCGTTCAGCAGATACAGAACGTCATGACACTGTAAGACCTGTGTGTGTTCACTCTGTACATTTAATAATTTGATATGTTCCCATGATTTGTGACCATTTTTGTCGCCTCACACAGAAATTCAGCGAACAAGCCTCCAGAGATGTCACTGGAGAGAGCCGTGAAACTTTTGAGCCAGGATAACGAGGAGACACTGATCTCTGCAGCCAGCTACATACAAAACCAATGCTTCCTGAGTGCTGATGCTAAGAACATGGTATGTCTAATCCTATAATATAGTGATTCACAACAATACTTGGTGGCAGGTAAAGATATAAAATTAGACTTTTAAAGAGAAAATAAAAGTAATAATGAATCTGAATATGGTTTGACTCACTTGAAAAATCTATAAAGCATCCATGTTTCACATAAAAAAGCTTGAAAAGCATTTGCATCTCTCATGGAAATGTTTCAAAATTGGTGATCTATATTAGCGAGCCTGTTAGCGCTGCCTAAAGAAATGAGTAGCTGTCGCATCTCTGAAACTTGCAAAGCAATCTGACGTGTTGCCAGCTTTGGAGGTTACATCAGTGCTTTCATTCTTTGATCATTCACTGCTCTTGTTTTCAGATGTACTACCTCCGTGGGATCAGAAAGCTCCTGGAGCTTCTTAACATTGACAGTGAGGAGGTGCAGCGTGTTGCTGCCGGAGCACTACGCAACGTGGTTTACCAGAGCAGCAAGAATAAGATGGAAGTGAAGGAAATTGATGGTTTGTCCGTCATCTCGCAGGCACTGAGGAGCAGCCGGGACATGGAGACCAGGTGCCAGCTTTCTGGTCAGTTTCATTTATTTTGTACCATCTTGTAAAAAAATGAGATGAACATCTTTGCAAACAATATTATATTTCTGTCTGACTCTTAGGTCTACTGTGGAACCTCTCCTCTCATGACCTTTTAAAGGACCATCTCTCCAGAGAATCCTTATCTGTCATCACTCAGTCAGTCCTGGTGCCCAGCTCGGGCATTTCTGAAGGTGAGAACCCAAAAGATGAGCTCCTAGCTGACAACGATTCCTTCTACAATGCTACCGGTTGCCTGCGGTGAGTGTCTTATTTTTTTGCAGTGTTCGTAATTTATGAGTGGTGCGCCATAAAGTGAAAGTTTTTATGATCCTTCAGAGGGCAAGAGGGCAAGTCAGCATTACTTTGTATGAGTTTATAAGCAAGCAGTGTTACTGAAATGGTAAACTGAAATTGTCCTTTTAAAAAGAAGCAGACTGCCATGTTAACTACTACTAATATTTAGACTTCACTCTGAATTGGTCTGAGATGTTTCCTCCTGCTTGTTTAGATGCACATCATATCTCTGTTTGCAATGCAGGGGGTATCAGGCACACTGCTGCCTTAGCAACTATAGCCAGATGAAAAGAGTGAAAGACTGAATTATTCATCGTCTCTCTCTTCTCTTCGCTCGGCTGAACTGAAATCATTCTGTCCTGCTTGACCCAATGTTATCAAGTTCTCCTCATCATGTTCTAAAACCTTTTGAGCTCCCACTGCATGACAAAACAGACTTCCTCTTCCATATCTGTTTCACAGTAACACAAAGACTACCGTACTTGTTGTTGTGGTTTTAGAGTGTTGTTTATTTATTTTTTCCTCGAAGTGCTGTAGTAGTTAGTGGAATAATTTGTCATATCTGGTGAAATTACATGGTTAAAAGATGGATTATTAATTGAATTATTAGCATTGCTGGCTAATCTAGACTGGGGGAATTTTGGTTTTCTTTGAGTCCCCACTCCTGCGGAGTTCCACAAGTATCCGGTCTCAGCCGAGTCCATTTTGCTATGTATTTGCTTAGAAACATAATTTTACTGCTACACTGCTTGTGTGAGTTACATTTTAATACTGCGACATCCAGTCAGAAGACTACAATCAATCAATAAAGATTCCAAACGATAAACAACTGCAATGACAGCAGATTTCAAAGAACAAGTGCCTGCCTCTGACCAACATTAACAGACTGAAACAACCATCTTTTCACCACCTATTCACACAAGAGCAAAGAGATTATGAGGACAGGGGTCATAAAAAGCAATAAACAGGCCAGACAGGTTTAGCGGAGGGTGAAGAGTCTAAAACTCTAATGTCCTTTCTCTTTTATCTGACTGAATTTATTTTGTCCACACCTGATTACAAATAGACTTCAGACCATTTCCTGAATGTCTTTATATTATTTTAATTTGGATCTACTGCTTGTCTGACACAAATGTTACATTATAATGTTTTTGTTTCCAGAAACCTGAGCTCTGCAGGCCCAGATGTCAGGAGAGCCATGAGGCAGTGTGAGAACCTTATCGACTCTCTGGTCTACTACATCCGAGGAGCGGTGGCTAACTTTAAGACAGATGACAAGGTGAGATGAAAATAAAAACTTCAACCATTTGAGTGTCAGTATGAATTAATATATGATTATACTTGTGTTTATCTACCTCTTTCTCTGGCCTGCAGTCCACAGAGAACTGTGTCTGTATATTGCACAATCTGTCTTATCAGATTGAGTCAGAGGTTCCACAGAACTACACCCAGGATGTAAGAGCGTCCCGACAACACTTGGTTCCCAGGCCAATGATTTTGGGCTGCTTTGCTTATCGCAGTGCCAAGATCCCAGAGGTAATCCCTTTGAACAATAATCCACCTTGGCCCTACCCCAGCTCTCCACAGCTTCCCAACCTGACTCTATGTCACATATAAGTGCAGGCTGTGTGAGCTGTATGAGAGTCTATATGCTGCTCCCCTCTGGAAGATTTTATAACCTGGCCACATGTCTTTTGTGCAGACAAAGTCAGGCCTTCCTGGTTCGTGTCAAACATCCATACAGAAACTTTTCTCCTCAGTATTTAGAGCATCAGCGCCCCCTGCTGGAGGAGAAAGCCAATCCCCATGGCACAGAGTGGTTGAGGAGTCCCATCACCATCCGCATGTACCTGTCACTGGTGGCCTGCAGTATGCGTCCCTGCACTCAGGAGGCCGCCATCGGGGCTCTGCAGAACATCACAGCTGGATGTGGGGAGGTGAGATGAGACGGCTCTGTTTGTTTTTACACTTTGAGGTCAGCTGTTTTGTATCTTTACAGTCAGGTATTTTTAAAAAAACTAATGTACATGACATACAGATAATACTCTCCGATATTTGACAGTTGACGGAAGCCATTGCCTTTACCATTGTTGAGCGGGAAAATGGCCTCCAGCATGTCAAGAAAATGTTAGAGGAAGGAGAAAACAACGTGAAGAAAACAGCCATATCTCTAATAAGAAACATCTCTCGCTACCAAGAACTGCACTCCACCATCGGTAACTTCCATCTGTGTTCATGCTGTGTATTTTTACCACACTGCTCCCTCACATATTATTCGGCTTTTCGTTTTCCTCCTGAAGTGAACCAGTTGCTGTCAGAAATGGTGGCGATGCTGCCGAGTGACGACAGCGGCACCGTCCTGCCGAATGAGGTGACGACATCTCTGTTACAGATCCTTATTAACCTGAGTCAGACTGAGACGAAGAACGTCAAAGCCATCGTCAACCAGGGAGCCCTCCCAAAGGTCATCAGCATGAGCAAGGCAGACAACGGGTCAGGCAGCACACACTTCTCTATGTTATAAATACCTATGACATTCAATAGTAATACCACAATGTAAGTTTCGTAAACCAGCTTCTGCAGCTCATGACGATGAAATGATGCTCACTGTAAGCTAATCTTTTTTAGTTATGGACCAAGTCGAGCAGCGCAGGTAGCCTGCGTGCTGCTGCACACAATATGGAAACACAGCGATCTCCATGGGGCCCTCAGGAGGGTGAGTTCTTGCTCTATAATGTAAATCCTTAAGCAGCCACCTAGTAATTTGTCTTTACTAACATATTTGTTGCTGCTTAGGTACCACTGTAATTCTTTACTTTACCACTAGAGGGCACTTAGGGTTAAATTAAATGATTACCTCTGTCTCAACAGAGTGGGTACAAGAAGTCGGACTTCATCAATCCAAGGATGACAAAGGTTGTGAACTCTTGATGAGACTGAGCTGATAAGATGTGCACTTTTTATGTTCATCATCTATGTTCAATCTTTCCATGCACTATTATCTTGTAATTAAGCATTTGAAAAACTGTGATACATGTTTTTTAATTCTTACTTCAGACAAAATATTGTGACCTACGTTTCTAAGATTAGACGTGTGCTTCTGTTTCTCGTGTATGTTTAAGTGGTGTCAGTGGTGTTAGCTTCAGGACAATAGTGTCATTTGAATCAGGAGAGACTCAGGTGACTGAATGAGAGTGAATTTATTGCAAGAGTCAATCTGAAAGGAAAAGGAAAGATTTTTAAATTTTCTGCGAGGGAGGTGCTCTCTATTAATGACCTGGCCAGAGTAGGAGGATGGAGAGAGGGAGGCAAGAGGAGAGGCGGATAGAGTGAAGACTGGAAAATGGTGTGCTTTAATCGACGGTTAAGAAAACGGAGTCTTCCTGATTGAACTTGCGCTTCAGTTTGAGTGCATGTAATGAGTGGGATGTTTTATTTAAAAAAGGATGCACAAAGGACCCTTTTTATGTGTGGAAAAAGAAACTGAAGGATGACTGTATATTTTTTTTTTTTAAAAAACATGATCTTCTTGTCTAATGAATGGAATTGTTTTGTTTTTTTGTTCAGTTTTTCTGATTCTATAGTGGCAGCTTGACATTAATAATACTAACTCATGCTATGTTTTTAAGCACTTCCCAGTATGTAAGCAAAGAACCACAAATAAAACATTTTAATATCTACCATAAAACAAATGAAAGTAGCAATCTTTTTATACATTAAATGCATTTTGAACTGTAATATGCAGAACAAACTCATCTCTTGCCTCTGGTGTAATTTCCCCAGGAGCTCACAGTGCTACCTGCACACAAAGGCCAGGGCTTGGCTATTTACACCCAGGTGTCCGACAAGTAGCTGACAATACTATTTGCAGCCAAGCTTAGAACAGCCAGGCTGCTTATACCTGGGTGTAGTGTAGCTGTAGTAGTAAGTAAGCATCTCAGTTACACTGTGCAGACATTCAACTACAACAGAAAAATGCTCTGTGGTTCTGGGTGTAAATATTTTCTGTCTGTTCTCACAAGGGTGCAAATAGACTCAGTGTCAGTATACAGCTCACAGAATTGCACATTGACTGCATCTCCAGTGAACTGATTTCCTTCAATAAATCCGGAGTAATAATCGTTACAATATGCATCATTGAAAAGGTCATTGCTTGGCATCATAGAATGACAAATGGCTGCACAGTCTAACATGTACTGTGTGTCCCCTTCCTCTAAATGAATCTGTTAACCGAGAAAAGGTTGAGCCATTTATCAAAACAATAACTGCCAAAGATCAATACATACATGTTCTGAATGATTTGAATATATATTATGGGAGGTGATAGTTTTTGTACTGCTGGAAAAAAAACCTCATGTTTGTCATCTGTGTTCATTCGTCAGGCCTTCTTATTGACTTTGAGGTCTGAAGTGGTGTTAACCTTGCGGTGCCTGGCAGGGTGAGCTGCAGTGCAGTGAAGGAGGGGGAGGAGTTGGGAGGCAGGGTGCCAATCAACAACCTCCCTCCCCTCCCGGACCAGGCTTTTTAAGGACAGAGGGGAGAGACGAGTTTTCAAGAACCATTATTTATGATTTTTAACATCTATATCAACTTTAGATTTTTTTTACAGTGTTACTTAGTGACAGGAAGTATGAAACAGGATATGATATGCAACTCTGAGATATCCAAACTTAGCCCCAGTGGTGTAGTTCAGATTCATTGAAACAGCCAAATCCCCCCAGAGATCCAGTTCCTCTAACGAAGCTCATCACAGCTGGGAAATCTGTGAAGGCCTCACTCGATTTGAGGCGGTGGTTAAATTTTCTAAATCAAATTAACAGTATCCCACCAAGCAATTACAGCTTTGTGCCTGTGACTCTCCCCGTATCTGCACTAAGTCAGGACACATGCCCGCTGCTGCAAAGACATTCTTCAAGGACTGTTTGATGCAGTAAACACATTTACTGTATGTCCAAGTACAGATTAATTGAATATGATCCAAGATGGGAACTGCAGTGTAATTCACACAGGACACTGAATAATTTAATGCATCCACTTTTCAGATGTAAACATGCTTTCTTTAAAGATGCTAAATCCCCCTTTCAGGTCAATAAATTAAGGAAAATGCATTACATCCTGTAGAGGGCAGTGCTGTACCACAGCAGAATTAATGGCTCATCAATCACCTCAGTGAAAAGAAAAGATTCAGTTTCAATCTGTAGAAGTGTCCCCAAGTACTCTTTGTCCTCTAACATTTTTCATATTCATAAAATCTTTATCCTACGTGTTTTTAAAGAGGTTTAGCTCTCAGATTAAACCCTAAGCCTTTCTATTTATGGAACTCAACTCTACACTTTTCTCGTTTTCACTAATAATCTCTAATTCACCCACTTTGTGAACTATTTTGGTGACAAAGTCCATGATTTTCCAGCCCTGGTTTCAGCTGAGGGAGAGAAAAACTAAGAAGGAGCCAAATCCCTTAGACAATAGCTTACTTGTCTCTCCAAAGCTTATGCTGCTCTGAGAACTGTTCACGGAGCTTCAGCTTGTTGTAACAAATAAAGTAACCAGACTTATAGAAGCACATTGTGAGATTAGTCAATTTAAATAATTTGAATGTTCATGCATGTAATTTTCACTCAAATCTATGCAATGTGTTGTTTTCCTTGTCAGCATAAGGGATGAAGCAAAGCGAGAAACCCTGAAGAATATTTATAGAGCATTACAGAAATAATATATGTCCAAAATAGCCTGTGGTAACAGGTGTCGAGAAACACGAGGTGTGTTTGTTACTGGAGCAGAGCAGTGAAGTGGGCCATGCTGGAGCTGTCACACAACACTCAACATGTTTAGAGAAAGAGAGGATTCATTCACAGAGCTGTAGCCGTGGAACTTTTTACTCCACACTGAGGTCACTGTCAGGGGTGTCAGTACTCCCCAGGCAAATTGCTGTCCGCTGACACAATCACTCGAAGAACATGTGTAATGTAAACTGAAGTCATTCCAAACTCAGACTCAGATAATCATGTTTTCTTTCCTTTTACCCCTCAGATCATTAAAGAATGTCTGGAGTGAGGCACCACACTGAGAAGGTGAAATTAAAGATCAAATTCAGTGGTTATAAATGTGTCTTGCAGCAGTATGGTCCAACAACAACAAAAAGAATTCTGTAAAAAGTGGTGTTTTAGAGTGATTCTCCTAATAAAACAACAGAAAATCTTGATGAATCATCCTGCACTGAGAGGGTGTGGGCTAATTGGAACACTCTCAAACATATTAATGTCCCATCTCTTAGGACATTATGTCATAGGATGCCTGATGGTGACAAAGAACATGCCTGGTGTTTTAGCTATGTGCTCTCCTTTGGTTGTGTGAATAAGTATGTTTTAAATCTGCTTGCTGGTCGGTGAATCTTATGTTCTTAAATATAACCATGTGTCGTATCTGAGGGATGTATGGTTGACCAAATGTGATGTATATTTGTGAGGATTAGTTTGGCGGTTAAGCTTAACCAAAGCACTAAAACAAAACCACTGAACCACTAAAGAAATGGAACACCACCAATCAACAACCACCATCCTCTATTATCCTCCATGCATTAGTAGTTGCCCCCTAACTTGGGATCAAAAACCATTTCCTCTGTTCTCTTTACATTCATGTGTCAGTCTTTGTTGTGTCTTATGCAGAAGCCTGAGAATGGGCTTGTAAATGATTCAATGTTTTTTAGAGCCACACATTGTTAACGAGCTGAGCTGCAGGCGCTGCCTGCTCATTAGGAGGCATCACCTACGGCTGTGCTCAGCTTTTAAAGCTCCTCAGCCTGCCTGAGCACATGGTCACTTTTCTGAGACTGTGTGTCTGCAGAGAGAGGCAGCAGAGCAGAGAGATCTTGTGAAAGTGGGACAAAGGTTTAATCAGCTGGAGAGAGACCTTCATCCTCAGACAAAACACAGTTTCTCTGTGCAGTTACAAGCTCACAATTACCTGAACTGAAGCTAGAAATGAAACGATGTGACAGACATACAATGTCTAAACCAGAAGGAGGAGGACAGAAAATCACTTGTCCAAACTGTCCAAAGAAAGACGAACCTTCAGACATTCCTATCGGGGTGATTATAGTCAGAGCAAAGAGAGTCACTCTGATACAGTAAGAACTTATAAATACTCATGTGTTATGGATACTGTGACCATTTGTAATCATTTTATCCTTGAGTCAGTCTCATATCTTTTTGTGACATAGTCAAGTAATTCAATCTACTACAGGCAGGCCTGGAAATGGATGGCACAACCCTACAGTGTTTACTCTTGTGGCACCAGGACATAACTGTGGTGAGGTGCTTCATTAGGGGTTGCTTTCGTCTCTTTTTTACATTTCGAGTTTGGCATTGAAACAAAGCTGGTTAATGTTAAGTGTTAAAAAACATGGTAAGATTGTAGATTGTCATTCTATTGTCACACGTTAAATTACATCACAGAAAAAAAAACAATACACTGCAGGCACAACACTAATCAATAAATTTGTGCTGCCTGACTCGAAAAGAACAAAATTCATGTCTATAAGGGAGAGAATGGGTTAAAATGTTTGTATCAACTTTAAATGAAGGTTGATTGTGTTCATAAGACTGGTCTGCATCAGGTCATCTTTGGGTCTCTGTGAACTTTTGCACTAAATCTGAAGAAAGTGGGTCAGACTGTGAGTATTCTGAGCACAGAGACTCTGGTTCACATGTGAGCACTGAGATTTAGGTCAGCAGAAGAAGCCTGAAATTTTACCTGAGAAGATCATTTCACGTCTTGGAAAGCATGAACAGGATGGAGCACTGAGGGATTCCTGCAATGAAACCTAATAGATCCGCTCAGCCTTTTACAAAGAAGGCTTATGTATCGTTTAAATCTCTCTGAACATCTAGTTTTGTGTCTCTGGAACAAGGAGGAACTGGTGGCAGGTCAACAGGGATGAAAAAGGAGGCAGCATGAGAAGTGTGGAGAGCTTTTGAAAATCAGAGAGTGCTTGCTTCACTCGTGACTGATTGGGGTCAAGGAGGTTGTGTTGTGACTGGTACGGAGAAGCCTGGTTAGAGATGGCATGCTGAAGAGCTTGAAAAAAGAGACTTTGGTGTGACGGGTCAGGAAGTTGGCCTCTCGACCTGATTGCAAACAGCATGCAGCCGCACGGACATCGGAAAGGACAGAAGGTCAACAGCAGCAGTTTGAAACACATATTTCAAGAATTCATCAGAGTAGCGGAGGAAAGTAGACAATAAATTAACCTCCAACTGCTAAATATCCAACGAACACAAAGCAACGTGTCCAAGATTAAAATAGAGAAGAATGAAAGAGTTGATTTAATCATTGAAAGAAAACAAAAAGGTCAGACGGACTATTTTTGCATTTCCTTCTGTCAGCTTTGTTTAATCTAGTTTGTTCAGTGATGTATACCGGAAGCTATGCAAGCATTATAGCATAGGTTCCAAAAACAGAATGATTATGCCTGTGTTGAACTCTGTGACGTAGCTCTTCAATCATTTAGTAGAGCAGTACTGGTCATGCTGGGATCTGTTGACAGGTTTATCACTGACAGTGTCTCCCTGTCCAGTATTTTAAAACATGCAGGATGTTTCTGTTTTCACAATTATTTTTGTAAATCCAGTAACTTAACACACTTAAAACACTAGATTCTTACTATTTTTAAAAAAGGAGAGGCTAAAAACTTGTGCACAAAACTGCAGTTCCACAAATGGCCACTTGTAGGTGACTTTAAGAGTGACTCAAACCCCATAAACCTACATGCTAAAAGTCTAATGTTACAGCAGAAGTAAATATTTTTGCAGCCATCTGTGACCGGGAACAGACAAAGGACTCGAAAGCACAATGTAGCACATAGATGTGACAAACTCCAAAACCAGAAGACAAAGTCAAGAACCCACTAACACACGATGAAATAAATGGCTGGTACACTGAGGTGTAACAAAATTAACAATCAAGATTAGATGCTGCAGAGCAGGGTGTGAGACCCCAAAGAAATGTTCATCCATCTTTAGTTTATCATTTTAATAAGTGTTTATATCATCATGTAGCAGCAATAACTCAAATACAATTATTGCAAACTTGGACAAAGAGCTTGTCTTTAAAACTTCAGTCTTGTGTATTCCTATCATAGCACAATGCATCAAATTGATACAGCAATCAGGAGGAAGCCACCTGAACCTGCCTGGTGGTTACTGGGTCTAACTGCAACTCGTTTGTTTAAGATTAAGATTAAGAAACCTTTATTAGTCCCACAATGGGGAAATTGCATTTTTGCAACGGCATACAGACAGCAAGGGATAAGTTAAGAAAAAGATATATACATTATAAAATAGACAGTTTACATATTAACAGTTATTGCACAGGTGAGTGGAGGTAGAAGTGGTTTATAAGAAAACTGTACATAGTGCATCAAAAACTAAATAAATAATTTATTGTACACTGTGGTGTGTGAGTATTGCACCTATCAGAAGTGTTTATTATACAGTCTGACAGCAGCAGGAAGGAAAGACCTTCTGTATCTCTTCTTCACACACCGAGGGTGGAGCATTCTGCCACTGAAGCTGCTCTGCAGTGCAGACAGGGTGTCCTGCAGGGGATGGGACTCATTGTCCAGCATGGATGTCAGTTTTGCCAGGACCCTCCTGTCACCCACCTCCTGCACTGAGTCCAGAGAGCAGCCCAGGACAGAGCTGGACTTCCTGATGACTCTGTCCAGCTTCTTCCTCTCCCTCTCAATGATGCTGCTGTTCCAGCAGACCACATCGTACAGGAGGACTGATGCCACCACAGAGTCATAAAAAGTCTTCAGGAGTGCCCCTTTCACTCCAAAAGACCGCAGTCTTACTCAGCCTGCTCTGGCCCTTCCTGTACAGTGCGTCTGTGTTGTGAGTCCAGTCCAGTTTGTTGTTGAGGTGAACACCCAGGTATTTGTTTGTTTCTGTTTGAGGTACACCTGTCACCAACTTGCACAACAACCAGTAAAGTTTAGGTTTCGTCTCAACAGGCGCGACAGCGGTGTAACCGAATGGCCTCCAGGTGTCCAGGTGTTCTTGGCTACGCTTTGGTTTGTATTTGATTAGGACACCTGACATGACATCGTCAGCAGCAGCAGCAGCAGCATAACACTGGAGGCTTTAAATCCTGAAAGCATCTGTCAACTGTTGGCAACACTGCCTGTAAGGAAACATTAATCACTTGAGGACTGATCGTCAGTGCAGCCGCAGCATACGTTTAGGATTACTTGCAGAGTTTTGCAGATGTACAGGCCTACAAACCTCTGGTATTAAATGTTAAACCTGGTTACAAACTGAGCAATATGGTGGGTTTTATTTAATTTATGACTCAACCAAAGACTTAGAGAGAGGATTTATGAGAGACTGAGCAGAAAAAGAACAGATCAAAGTGTTGCAGCAGTGATTGTATGTAAATGTCAAACAACAGAAAATGCTACTTTTTTCTGTTTGAAGCAGAGCAGAGCTGAAATTACAGTATATTGAAAAGCTGAAGGTCATCTGTGATTCTGCCCGATCAGCACAACAGGCAGCCGTCATGATTAATACTGTGAGACATGAAGACATGCACGCTGACTGGAATTCTAAGTGAGGACAAAATAACACAGAAACAAACACATGATTCTGTCCTGTTACTGTTAAAAGGCTTCTTAGGTTAACTCCTGTGTGTGTGTGTGTGTGTGCGCGCCTCACAGAACTCCAGTAAAGAACCCAAAATCTCCAAAGATATATGATATTTATATTATATTTATTCGTCATGTAAGCTGCAGGCTGTTTGTGGAATTAAAAATAAATATTGTGTGCATGTAAACATTCTTTGAATGTACTGTTCCATCATACTTGGAATAATGGTGGATGTAATGTCAAACTTCCAAGTCAAAGTTTAAGCTGGATTTTGGATCTTATATGAGGTGTATAAGGAGCAAAGCCCCTGACTTTTTTTAAAAGTATTTCTGGAAGGGGGGTCTAACATTACACAGCTGCGTGTACACCTGTTGCTTTTTCACCACAATAATCTGAGATAATTTGACTTTCTGACTGTTTTTCTTGACAATTAAAAAGTAAAGTACATACTTAAATAGTGGATCATATATTGAACACACACACTGAGTATCCGCAGAGTGTCACAGTGATTTCTTTTTAATTAAAACTGATCCAGACCCTGAGCCCCCCTCAGTGAGGGATCTCGGTCCATTTGCAGTGCGTTGCAGCTTTAACTGGTCCATCATGCCTTGCGGTGTCCCAGTTCTGTTCCGTAATTTACAAGTGAAGTCTCCGTCACTGATGGACAGAGCAGCGGGCTAACAGACAGAGCCGCAGATGTTGAAAGCCCTCCTGCCCCCGTCGGTTGTCGGATGACTGGGACGGTGTGTTTACATCCACGCTGCTGCTTTAGCTCACAGAGGCGGGGACGTGCGCGCACGGTTCACTGTGGTGCAGGCGCGGATCGGCACGGAATAAACGGGGATATCCCGTAAAACACATGTCGTGGAAAGTGCTGGATGTGATTCCAGAGACAACTACCGGGAATACAGACCGACAGGAGACTCACATGCCGAAGGAAAGAGGTATGTTTGTTTTGCGCACCGCAGTGGAACTTGAATGCGTCAGTCGCGGAGCTGTTGCCGTTTAAACATGATGATAAGTTATCTGTGACTGTCAAGGACACTGAAGCTGATGCATCCCACCTCCTCAGTCTGTGCTCTTCACAGAACATACCAGATTCATGAGGCAGCAGGAAGTGAGTGTATGAGTGAGTGCTCACCGTGTGTGTGCTGAGCCCTGCAATGATGAATCTCTTTAATAGAGTTGGGCTATAAGCGCTCACTCAGCAGTGGTTTCAATCAGAGTTCCTTCAGCTGAGTCCTAACAGCTACAGCACAGCTGGAGGAGTCCTTATGTGTGCTGATGGAAGCAAGGGCAAAGTCCTGTGTTTGTGTAGGAACATGTCTTCATTCACATTCATACTACACCTTCCACCTGGACCAGGTCTCATAATTTACTCTTTAAACCATCCATTGTTTAAAATGTAAGGATGGTTTTAAATACAAACAGACATCTGACTATCCACCATTGTTTTTGTGTCCATGTGATGGCTACAAATGCACCAATGGAGCACCCTTGAGCATTACATATCTGCAACTTTGACATAAATCTATCATTTTCTTGTGTAAATCTGTTGAACTCTAACCACTACAACAGTTCTATCTTTCCATCAGCCCTGGCTCAGGCCTCTTTCGGAGGTTCCTCAATATTCAGCTTACAATAGCCCTTTCACACAGGACAAAAAACCCACTAAGACGTATCTGTCTTCAGTGGGAAAAGGGTTCAGTTGTGGGTATACCCTGACCCTGCAGTAGCCATGATTGTTATAAGGCTCCACCTCTGATCTTGTCTTGGTGCTGTGCTTGTGTCAGAAAAGTACAAAGTGTGGGTCTAAAAACCTTTGAATACCTGTTCACATAAATCCTCACAACTCATCCAAAAGTTGTCTGTTAGCTGTCAGTCAAACAAATGAGTTGTGTGTGTGGCTGTTGCTAAACATCTCATCCATTCAGGGTTCTAAGCCAAAAGCTGAACATCCATCTCCAATCCACTATTTTTCCCCTGAGTTGTATCCATTATTCTAATGATTGATTTCACTGTTATCCATGCTACACATCATTCCATACAATCAATATTTGCCTGTAAGGTCAGATTTGTGCTACTGAAACTGTTAGCAGACTTTACATCTATATCCAGTCCAGTTTATCTTTCACCAGACTACCCCCCACCCCCCAAACACACACACACAGCCAGCCTGTGGTCAACTAAGCTCTGAGCCTTACAGGGTCAAAGGCTTATTGTCTCCACCAAGCTGATTAGTTTTAACTTTTGAGACTGCAAGGTGGTACTTTGGTCACTTAGATTCAATATGGTGATTGTTTCCTGCTCAGGTGGAACGATGCTGAGTTGGATTCTGAAGACTTTGACACCTGTCATTTAATATTTTGTGCATCCATGTGTAGACCCACAGTTTGTTTGGTTTCCAGTGTAGATGCATCATGCATTAGCAGTCTTAGGAGGAACTGTTTTTTTTCCCTCAGAGATTCTAATAGCATTAGTAGTGTATTAGTATCAGCGAGGAGTGGGACCCTGCACAATATGAAGGCTGCATGCCAGCTCTAAAGTTATGAGCACACTGTGTGTATGCACAGGGCCATCAAGAAAACTGACATCTTGTCTGAGGACAAAGGTCGGCATCTAATTTCATTTGCTGTTGGTATTTACCTGCTGACATTTGCATTTTTTATTTTAGCCATGCTAGCAGTGTAGAAATATGACTCATTGTTCCCAGAGGTTTAACCCTCCTGTGACTTTTCTGCTGGTTTGGGAGTGTAGTTTGGGAGAAGCAGAAAATTATACTTAATGTGCACTTCTGAGTGCAGCAAAAGATCAAGTCTGAGACCCCCCCCTTTTAATCCAGAGTTTGAAAAACCCTGCTGTAGTACACACACCTCCACGTTTTCTCGCAGCCCACATTCAGAGAGAGACAAAGAGGAAGTGACAGGAAAGCACGGGCTGCTTCTTAATTGTTGCTGATTGTTTGGTCTCCTTTCCCAGCTCGTACCCTCCAATCAATCCAGTCATCTGTGTGAGGCTTGGACAAAGCCAGAGCTGCGTCGCCATGGTGAGGGATTGTTTGCATCCAGTCATGCTGTTAGCCATGTGCGCTCTCACGCACACACTCTACACAAGCACTACAGCATGCTCTTTTGTTTGTGCACCCCTTGTTTCAGAGGACCCCCCCCCTCCTGCTGCTGCAGCCTCCTTAAAAACTGGCATCTAACTAGATCATTATCTGTTGTTTATCTGCAGCTCCCACTTGGAATAAGTCACAAACGTTGCTACATGGTAAGCAGAGTTTTGTTTGTTGTGATAGACAGACAAGCCTATGTTTGGGTGCAGCTTTAATCAGTGAGTCTGTTAAAGTTTGATTTGGTGAGTGAGGCAGGAAATGAGCTGTTTGGGTACAAACCAGACTCCAAGGTGCAAAATGAAAAACTTCTCCTCAGAGCTCATTTTTGGGATCTTAAAGGAGCTTTCCGTGGCATTTTCCTTCTGATCCGTCCAAGAAACCCTGACTTGTCACTCTGCGTCCCCTCCCTGGCTCTGCCTTCCTATGGCATCCTGGGAATGAAACTTCAGGGGAGGCTGCTGACTGAAGTCACCACTAAGTTTAGCTCCAGCACTTCGTGGCCCAGACGGCACAATATTCTTCATGTCTGAAATGAAATGGCCGCAGCAGAAGCTGTGTGACAGCACAGATTTGTTCTGATGGCAGCAACCTTTCAGCCCACAGCACATCTATTAAAGGAGTTTTTTTCCATGCAACAACCAAAAATCCTTTTATATCTCTTCCACTGAGGACACTCTATGTCGCTTTTCTTTCTTTTTTAATTGCTCTGTTCTGTTATGAAGGACGAAAACATGCTAATTTCTGATGCAAATTTGGCCCTTCTACATGGAGGTCAACGTAGATTGAGTTAAATAGCCATTTTAAGAAATTTTGAATTTTGAAGAGTTTTCTGAAGGTGGTGAGGACATAAAGCTAGCTTATACAGAGGTTTGAGAAGCATATAGCATTAAAATGAGGTCCAATGTGAGCATGTTCATGTTCAGTCTCAGATTTTCTGTCTGATTACATTATGGTGCCACCATTATTTCTTTGGCTGGCCTGGTGATGAGTCTCTACTTGGAGTTGTTATGGACAAGAAATCTTCTGGATCCTTTCGTTCATCTTCCCCGGTTCTTTGATTAAGAAGAAGTTGACAATATCTGGTCTCAAAATTACAATTCATTCTAACAGTAAAGAAGCAAATTCTTAGTCACACAAACAGATCTCTGTGGTTGCCTGGCCACAGCCAGAGAACAACATGCCATTCTTGTAGAAACACCTTTTATCCTATCTTGAGATCCCATAAAATCATGTCCTCCCCTAACTCTGCACCAATGGGGTCAGCTCAACAGATATTTAGTTTACCTTATTTGGTAATGGTTAAACCTGAGAGTCAGGAGAAAACAGAAAGGAAATAGCAGGGGGTCCCCGTGTGTCAATCGTAAACCTAAGTTGAAGATAAGTTCTCCACGAGAACGATCACTGTCCCATACGAGCGACTTTATGACGCCCCATAAAAGCTTACACCTCTTACCTATGTAAGTTCACTTTAAGTCCTAAAATCTCATAAGCTGTGGGTCAGATCTGGAGGTGACCAGGAAGACAAACTCACAGGAAGGGTGGGTCGTAAAATGGGGTCATGGAGATGTTGATGAAGATTCTCAGTCATCCAGGTCATCATACGTAGAGAAGATTGAAACAAGGCGTCTGGAGATGGTCATGGAGATGAACACATTCTTTCAATCAAGATCTGGATTTACAACCTTAGCTTGATATCAACTAGAGCTGTCTCCAAAGAGCAGACAACAGCTGACAGAGGAAATGAATTGCAAAAGTCTATGAGAAGAATGAAATTACACACTTCTCAATACATTCAGTATACCTGTCTTCCTTTGATCTTCTGTAAAACTTACTTAAGACATAAGTACTTATAAAACACATTACAGTAATATGCATAAAGTAATGAAAACTTCATGTTAGGGACACACTTCTAGATATGTGGACCCACACCACATAACAACATCATGCAAAATAAAATCTTTCACCTAACAGAGTTTACATGTACTTTACTTATATTACCACAGGAGGGCATATTGCTATGAAGACACATGCAGGTTTAATTATCTACTGCTGTGTGATAACTAGTAAACATGAAAGCATTGGACAAACAGGGACACCGGTTTCTGTACTAAATATGATTCCAATCTATCCAATATGGGAAAATATATATAAAAGGGAAAAATCATAATTTAAACATTTAATAAGTTGAAGTGGGCTTTCTTGCCTCTCCTGGACTCTGTTTATTAAACTGTGACTAATGCGACAGGAAATTCCAGCAGCTACAGCACCTTTCCCACAGGTTCTGACTTTACTGTGTGTGGGTTTAAACACAGAAGTATACATTTACAATGAAGCTGGACCAAAATAGAAATGCTAATTTGTGTAAACTAGCCTGTATGATTTATTTATTCACACCCTGGCAGTGGGAGCATCAAAGTAATTTAGATTAAAGACAACCAGGGAGAACGTGGAGATGATGAAAATTCAGGAGAGAAATTGCAATGGCAGGAGAGACAGAAGGGGGGGGGGCTCTGGTGGAGGTGGCTGAGGAATAAAAAGCCTTCACAGTGATTCGGGTGTTAAAGAAAATCGAAGCTCGTTTCAAGGAAACAGACCTTAGTGGTCATGTTGTTGGAGCAGAGAATTCAATTGTGTTGCTGACCTTCAGGTTTCCAGGTCAAAGTTTCCACAGCTCAAAGGTAACTAGACTGTGAGCATCATAGGTGCCTTTTATGGTCCAGGATCACAGCTATGGCACCTATAGTCCTGCTCTCAGTACCAGAACATCTGCTCTGGCACAGCTGCCTGCTCCAATGGTACCACAGTATGTGCTGCTTCTGATGAAAGCAAATACCTATTAGCATAATGTTGTGATGTTTGTGTCGGGGGCGGGCCCAGAAGTGGAAAATAAACAGAGGAGCATGTTAGTGAGGTTAGTTTTAATCTGATGTTGTCTACTTTTTGTGGCTGTTTTTGATATTCTAACAGGCCGCAGACTGTCTGCACTTCTAGCCAAAAAGTAGCTCCAACTATATGAATCATCTTTTAATTATTATAGCTTAGTGGAAAAGATGACTTGTAGTGCTGAAATAATTCTCCAACCATCTTCTGTGCCTTAAAATCACATGTGGTATAACCAGAAAGAGAAATATCTGCAGCTGTTGTGATGGTGGTAACTGTAGCACAGAGGAGTGAATGACTTCAGTACGACATTTCACATAGATGTGCCCATTGAAAAGTGTGTGTTAATTCATCATCATAAATCATAAATGTGTGTGTGTGTGTGAGATCACTTTTACAAGTTTGTGTCAAGAGGCTTTTGCTACCTGGTGTGATCTGCCGCAGTTTTTTTCTTATATAACCGTATAATCACAAAGTAACAACTCTATTTCCAGCTATCTGAAAAGAAATGTAATTCCTGCATTGAACACTAGGGGTCACACAATCACACAAAGTCTGTGTGTAAGAGGTTTTCAGCCTGTAAATGTAAACACGTCCTCTGTGATGTCACCATAAAGAGCGGTAAATCCAGTGACTGCAGGTGACGCCATCTTGGTTTTTTGGGGCAACCCTCAAGTGGCCATTCAAGGGACTGCAGTTTGGCACTTCATTTCTCAGCCTCTGAAGCTACTTTTTCTTCAGGCCACCCTAACTTTCTGTTCTTCTGCTTTGTTCACACGTTTCTCTCACCTTCATTCTCCTCTTGTCTTCCATATAATCTTCCCGCCAACCCACTGAGCTCATTTAATAGGAACAGTCTCATTTACTGGATTGTTAACATCTATCTGAATTCAGCTTCATCTTGCAGTATCTGTCTAAAGTAACAAATTATCCCACTTCTGGCCACATGCGGTCCCTGCCCGTAAAGGATGGCCTCAGTGCAGAGGGCTGTGCAGTATAATGCAGCCTCAGTAGGAAAAAGGCCTCCAGGGGTACCAGTAGTAAATGATAGGAGGGATGGGAGTCTCATTCCAGCTGTAATGAAGATGGAAGGTGCCTAAATTGTAAAGGGAGCATGGAAAGTCAAGGATCAGAGCTGAGCTGATGGCCCAGTCAGGTAAAAAGCGGTGCTGCTGCTCAGTAGGGCTGCAAAACTGAGCATTAGACACCTGCTCCTTCTTTGCTCTGTTGCTCTGGCCTGCTGTTGTGGCCTTGCCAGGTTCATAATGACTGCCTCTCTGCTGTGGTGCTTGTGTCAGCACATTGAAATGGCTCTCGCTCTGTGTGCATGTAAGCTTTCCTGCACTGAACAGCCGCAAATGAAAAAGGGTTCTGTTACACAGTCACAAAGCTTTACATGAAATTGCTTCAGAGAACAAGTGCTGTATGTTGTTAACAATGTGCAACTAAGAAACTGTTAAGCCATTTGCAAAGTAAGTAACAAGATGAAGCGAGCGGGTTAAATCCAATGCTGAATTAATTTGTCCCTTTATACATTGAGCAGACCTGTAGCATCATTAGAACTCATTCTGAATCATGTTTGTGTCTACCTGATTAGTGTGTGTAATGAAAGCTGGTCACCACAAACGTCTGAGGGAGATATCTGGCTCCTTAGCTGCTAAATGCTCCACTCAGTTCAGCCTGTAGTGCACGCACAGTGGGCTTGTTGAACAGCAAACATCTGCCTGCTCTGTCTGAAAACAGGACGGATGGGGGGACCGAAACAGTAAGACGTAGGGCAGTAAAACCAAAACAATCGGCTGAAAGACAATAAAACTCCACGGACATCTCACCCAGGAGTTGTTTCTTGACTACTGCCACTACTGCTCTAATACAGGTCATTGTAGCCTTTGAGACGCATTCATTTTACTAATCATTGCTGTCTTCTTCCCTGTTAGGATGGAAAATAAAACATTAACAGCACCCCCTTGTGGTGTGGAGGAATGAAGGCCTCTGGATGAAGGCCATGGAGTTGAAGGTTTGGGTGGACGGAGTGCAGCGCATCGTGTGTGGGGTCACAGAGTTCACCACATGCCAGGAAGTGGTCATTGCTTTAGCACAAGCCATTGGTAAGTGTAATATGGCGGGGTATCAGTACCAGTACAGAGTAAAGTATTAGTGGTTAAACGGCTCTCGATAAAGTAGTGCAAATTATAGTTTGTCCTACATAAACCTCCTCATAGGGGTTCTGCGGTATGTGTGTGTGTTGGTTCCAGGCTACATGTCAGACACACTGGAGGTGATAAATTGCATGAAAATGAAAAGTGACCAGAGGACACAAAGAGAGTTTCATTTTTTGGGCTCCATTGGGCTCCACAAACGTAGATGAGTCATACTGCAGTCTTTGCTTTATTGACATGTGCTGTACAGTTGCAGGAAAACAAGCTTACTCTCTGACAGTGTCTGAGTTGGACTGTAAAGACACATCTGTTTCTAACAGTTTTAAGATTAGAGCTAAAACCTCTGTGTGTGTGGCTCATAGTGACAGCATGGCAGGAGTTATGGCCTTCACTGTCCTTTGTGTCGTCTGTGCCTTTTGTCCTGATCGGGGCACTTAGTAGTAGTGTGAATGGCTGTACTGATGAAAGCCCCTCTTTTTTTTTTTTTTTACAAGGACCCTTACTGTGCACGAAGGGGCGGTGTGCAGTTTGTTTCTCTTATCTATATGGTTACAGACAAGAAAACAGGGGTCTGCACAAAAAGCTGTGAACCATTGAACTCGGTGCTCTGGCTGACACAATCGCTGTTTGTTGAGCTGAGTTTTCCCACTGTAAAGCTCTTTCAGTGACCACGCCGGTGAAGTTCTTTGAATGTGCCAGTGGTGCACAAGCGTGGGAGAGTTGTGAAAGAATTCAGTGGATTGGATTTGTCCTTTTGTCAGTGTTTAATCTGTCTACTCTGCAACGCACATGGCAAACTTTTATTTGATCATTTTAGAGGAGGCAGCGTTGCTTCTTATCAGGGGGTCGACTGTGGCTTTACACAGTACATTAACATACATTAATCTGACTGTTTTGATGTATACTTGGTCTAATGCTTTTACATTACTGCTACTCCTCATTACTATTCATAAAATGTAATTTCTCTGAGCAAAGTTCACATTCTTTCTGAGGGGAAACAATTTTCTGTCCAACATATGAAAGGGAGACTAGCACATTTCTTCTTCTGCATTGCATTTTTATAGAAGGTCTCTACAACAGCAATGACATCATCGGCAAAATGGCGATAGCTGAGCTTGCTCTTCATGTTGGAGAAGAAGTAGCCTGCCTGGCAGTCATCCAGGAATATGGCAGATTTCACCATTTGGCGGTATGCCAGTGTGACAAGACACTAAACCCAAGGCTTTGAGTAGGTAGTAAATCACAATCATACATGGCACCGTGGGCTTGAATGTTTTCCTGGTGTCCAGCTGTCTTAGCGATCAGACTATCAGCTTCCCTCTTTCGGTTTTTGAGCCTATGAAAACCTCTCAAGCTGCCACAACATGTCAGATGTCTCTTGAGACTTGATGTGAAGTGGTATTAGGCGATTTAATTAGAAATCTAACTGAAGCTGGGATGCAAAATGTGAAGCCATCAGATTTCCTGAAGAAAGATGCCCATTGGCATGTATAAAGTGAGCCATTGCAATATGTACAGCCTCACAAACTTCCTGAACTCAGTGATGATAGAGAATCAAAGGAGTGAACAGGATGTACTGAAGTACACTTACAAACAGACTCAAAAAGAGCAGGAGCTGAGATAAACATGGAGAATATCGCAAGCTAAAGGAGCAACGTTAATGCCACTGAAAACCTGAAGTACTGAATGTCTTTGTCTTAGGACGGACTGGCAGATACACTTTAATTGAGAAATGGCGCGAGACTGAGCGCCACCTGGCTCCGCATGAAAACCCTGTGGTCTCCCTCAACAAGTGGGGTCAGTATGCCAGCGACGTGCAGCTCATCCTCCAGCGAACCGGCCCATCCATTAGTGAGCGGCCAACCTCTGACGGGCAGGCTCGTGTCCCAGAGCGGGGCCTCTACCGCCAGAGCCTCCCACCTCTGGCCAAGCTCCGCTCGTCAGGGACTGACCGCTCGCTCAGGCGAAGGGAACCCAAACGCAAGTCTCTGACCTTCACAGGAGGTGCCAAAGGTCTACGGGACTTATTTGGAAAAAGCAGAGATGCTGAAGGTAGTGTGTTTATTTCTTGCTTGGCGTATTAGTGCTTGTTGGTGATTGTCCTTCCTGTTGACACTCCTTTGACCACCACACGCAGCCAAACAACCCCAGCAGCACGGTGTGAACCTGAACCTGAGCAGAGTTGGGCGGGGTGGAACAGCATCCGTACCAGGGAGCCCATCCAGAGAGCTGGGCCGGCTGGTGCAGCTGCAGAGAGACAAACTTCAGGCCCTGGAGAGCCGTCTGCTGGGCTGTGAGGCCGAGCTGCGAGACTGGGAGGAGGTCGCAGGCGAGGCCAGTGAAGTGAGTGAAACCACAGCTGGCAGCGCTCAGAGACAAACTTACATCACCTTTTATTCCTGTCATTTTTTTTCTGCTCTGAACAGGATGGAAACATGGAGGATGAGCTGCTGCTTTTGGAGCAGCAGGTGAGGAGGAACGATGCTGAGATGGAGGAGGAGGAATTTTGGCAGAACGAGCTGCAGATCGAGCAGGAGAGCGAGCGGCAACTGCGGCAGCAACTAGCCGAACTGCAGGGCCGTGTACGTGACTGCGAGGCCAAGCTGTCAGAGTACTTAGCTCGCATACAGGTGCACACATCATTCTCTAAGGCCACAAAGAAGACCTCCTCAGTTGCATCTTGTATGTCTTATATAGTGTTATAGCAGAGTTCAAGCTCGTTCCGGTCACACCACTGTTGATCTGCCTTTAAAAGAAAATAGGGGGATTTTTTAGTGGGTTTATTAAATGGCTCTTTTCCTCTCCAATTTTTTTAACTATAATAATAATATAATAATCTTTGTTGCATTGCTCAGAGCATGGAAGCAGGCCTGGAGCAGGAACGACTGCAGCAGGAGGCCGAACTCACCCAGAGGGTCAATGAGGAGGAGGTACGGCCCAGTTTATCTTGGTTTCTAAGACACACATGCACAACAGCAGACAAACAGAGAGCAGCATGGCTTCTACAGCCAAAAACACTCCACTGTCAAACTAAATCATAGCTGTGTAAACAGTAACTTCAGCACCTTTTTAATTTTAAGGAAACACCTTCTTTAAGGTAAAAGTGCTTTAAATGGGAAAGTCTTCACAGTAAATGAGCAGTAAACAAGTTTTAAACATTAAAGGATGAAGTGCCCTCCTACATAAGCTTCTTTTAAAAAGTTGTGTTGAGCTTTGGCTGTCTCTCTGTCTCTCTTCATGTCTGCTTTGGATTTCAGGTGCAGGCCCAGCTGGAGAAAGTGAGGGCAGAGTTGGAAATGCAGAGCCAACAAACGGCACGGCTGGAGAGCAGCTGCAGGGCATTGGAGCGCTCACTTGGCCAGTCGGGGAAGAGACTACAGGTCAGCTCACAGTATACTGTTCCCAGGCATTTTGGTCGAATTTGTTTTGAAGATAGGGAAATTCTTATTAAAAAGGTTTGGCGCAGGGTGTGTGTGATGATGATTCAGTCTTCTGTGCACAGGTGGAACCACAAAAATCTAAGCTCATTAAGTGGTGGGTAGTGAAGCGGAGCTTTATCTCTGGCTTGCAGCGATGTGCAGTGGATGCTTGCCTGTATGAACTGAAGTGCTCCATGTACAGGCAAGGTCCAGTAGGGTATGGGAGGCGTGAGGTAATGAGAAGGGGAAGGGAGGGAGGGTATTACAGCATTCTTTGCCTGATTAGAGTGGGGCCTGAGTAAGTACACAATCCCCTGCCTGCAGTTGCGTAACCATCTGGGAGCTAACTATATTCTTTGGCTGTCGCAACCTAGTTTTGGACTTCTGGAAAGATCCTCTTTTTGTATTTTTTTGCTTACTGCGACTGAGATCATGTATGTTTCCGCGCAGATTTATCTCAAATTTCACCCTTTGGGTGCTGCTTATTATTTATTTTTCACTCCCACTTCATTGTCACTGTGTTTGTGTTTTTTTTATTTATTTCCATCACAGGAGAAGGAGCTGGAGCTGGAGCAGCTGACAAAAGAACTTCGACAGGTCAACTTGCAGCAGTTCATTCAGCAGACCGGTACCAAGGTCACCGTGCTGCCTGCTCAGCCTACAGGAGAGAATTACAGCGGTACAAGCATATGAATACAAGTACACACCCACAAGGAGTCTGTGACCTCCACGATTTCATGACATTGTTAAAAAGTTACATCCATATTCATTGTGGCTGAGGTTTCGTAATGTATTTTTATGTCTATGGACACAGTGCCATCTTGTGGGCATCGTGACAGCGCCATGTCAGGCTGAAGTTTCTGACATGTAGTTTGTAGTTTAGTTTGACTTTTTTTCATTAAATCACACAGACAAAGGTCATATCATAACATCAGAATGCTTTGATAGTCCTGATAGGAAGTTGTTGCAGTTACATCTTTACGTTCTTTATAGCCAGCTATGTTTTTGTTTTGTGCTTCAGAGGTGGAGTGTGGCTCTCTGAAACGGCTCGGCTCGGCTCGGCTCCTACCCAGCAACCTTCGCACTCTTCAGAGCACCGTCTCCTCCAGCCTCAACCCTGAAGGCATCTACGTCTGATCCTCCCTGTCTGTCCAGGAGACTTTTTTTTTTGGTGGGACACCTGGAGACAGTCTCACAAGCTTAACGAGAAGGGACTCCACAACAACAACAGCTGAAATTTCTGGTGGGGCACCTGAGTGGTGCAGAGGTTGCATCTTTCCTGCCTACACACTCAAACTCAAACACTGATGTCAAAACAACGTGCAAACGAACATTGACTGTGTCTGATGAGCGACCCACAACACTCCGGCGGCTCCACTTTACCAGCCAGCAGATGTGTGTGCAGGCAAACTGTATGTGTTTGCTGTAAATGATGAGACAATTTCAGAACACAAAAGAAATTAAAAAATGCATGAGCATGCTCGAACACTGACACCACATCACGATGCAGCCATATCTGATGCCTTACTCTGGTGTTTTTAAACCAGATGTCAAGATGTTTAAAACAAAACTCAAGGTATCTGTTGAACACTATGCGCCATATAAGTTTGATAAAACTGTTACTGTTGCACCAGTTCAGGCGACTGATGTCAGTTTAGTTCAATAGTGGGTCTCTCCTTATTTTTATACATGAGTCTGATCTTTTTGTATTGATATGAGTAGGAGGATAACTCAGCAATGGAAACATCCTAACATGAGACACAGCTGATTTAAAAAAGCTCACCGAGAAACAGTACAGGAATAGTTTGGCCCTGTTTCTTCCTCTAAAATCAATAAAATGACAACTGTCTGGAAATTCTATCCCAAGTGTGACCACTGGGTGGCGCCAAAACATTTCTTGAGTAAAAGACACCTTCCTAGTCTGAGCTGATGTCCATTTCCACAGGTCATATATATAAATATATAGAACTGTGCGTATTTCCTCAGCACTTTAGCTTTCTGTGTATTAAGGTGCCACTTAAATACTGGCCAAGCGTTTGGCATGTTTCACTGTGTTCATTAAGCAGGGACACACACACATCTGTGCGACAGGCTGTGCTCATTTCTGCCATCTAACTGAAGATGTCTCCCATAAACCAAAGCTAGTGCAACAAATGGTTAGATGAATGTATTTTTTTATACATGTTCATGAAGTGTAGCAGTGGCACACAGCATAATTTTATTTGTGCCAGGTGGGTTAGCTCTGTCCCACAGGAGGACAGACTAGTTTATTACTGATCCGCTAGAGGGATTTCTGTCAAATGGAAACTACATTCAGACTCACGTAATTCTGCAAATTATGAATGTGGAGAAAAGATGTAAGTGCTTAAAGAATGAAATTCAGACCTATTTTAGCCCACTTGCAATTTAAATGTGTGAATGTGTCAATGTGGGAGCATTGGAAAAAATGCAAAACATCGGAACCTCTTAATACATGTCAGTTCCTTTTTGCCACAGTAGGTGGCAGTAATGCACCTTAATGTTGCCATAAAAGGGGCAAACGGAAGAAGACAAGCTAGCTAGCTGCAAGAACACAGGGTGGCTACAAGTTCTTTTGAGTTCTTTAAGAAAGATGGCGTGCTGGTACTAAAAATCTGGATCAGTTGAGGGCAGCCTGGCCGCCCATCATCTTCTCCATCCTCCTGCAGGTTTCCCCTCAGCAGAGAGTAAGTCTGAGCTAATTTGCTACCCCGGCAATGCTACACTGAAGTCCTAGCTGTATTATGGTGCAGACAACAAACAAATGTTGTAACAATGTCAAATTAACATTGTTGTTGTGACTTGTTTTACCATCAGTAATCAATTATATTGTCCTAGCTCCTAATTCTGATGAAGCATTCACACAAATCAGTGCAGTTGTTTGTGATCAATAACCACACATTCACACACACACACACACAGTGGTTACAATGTGACTGCCTTCCTCCTGAGTGCTTGGCAGGTAACCCGGAGAAATTAACATCACAACTTTTCAGAAGTCCTGTCAGCGACAAGTGCAGTATTATCGTCATGGCAACAACTTCAGCTGAGATTGTAACCTGCTAACAAAGGAATCAGAGCCCATGTTGAGGGAAAGTTTTAAATAATGGCATGCCTTACTAAGTGAGAAATGTAAATATCTACATATCACAGCAATCTATGGACTATTTTTAAAGTAGTCCAATATATGCAGAGTGCTGATGAGGTTACACGTTAATGCTGTTGGTCAATAGGCAGTGTGTGCATGCAATAATGTGTGATTGTTGATGTATTTGGAGTTTTTAGTGGCTACCAAGGATGCAACAGCTCATCAGAGACTTTGTTTTATCTTTGTTTTTTTGCCTTCTTATATATTGAACAATGAGCTTTTCACCTTCTTTTTATTGAATCCAGGCTGAACTAAAATGGATGTTATATAGATCCATGATGCATTCAAATGTGACAATAAGTTTACTGACATTGCCACTTCACGCCTTTTTTTCCTGCTTTGAGACATTGTCGATAATTGGCCTCTGCTGTTCCATGAATGGGCTTTTCAATACAAAGTGTGTGTATATACAAATGAGATGATGGAGCCATTATGGAAACAGCCATCAAGTGGTATTTGAAAGCTATTTTAGACGTGCTGTGGCTCAGGGATATTTCAAGACAAGAATTACCCAGACAAGAATTGTTAGAAAGTAATTATGGATAAATGGTGTTCAGGCCATTTCATGAAATCATATGTTTGCTCTTATAGGGACCATTTGACGGGTTCTAAGTGTAGCTCTGGTTCCTAGACATGAAACAACACATACGAGTGAAGTGTTTCTGACTCAAGTGGACGCCAGCTTTGTTTGTATCTCGTGTGTTATGAGATATTCAGAGGCTCGGTCTGGGTTTCGGATTAAGCGTGGCAATGTGCAACGATCCTGCTCTTGAAACTCCCCCTCAAAGTGTTTACATAAAGGCTTCACTGTATGCTAGCTAAGATTCAGCTCACACTAATGACTGCATTAAGCTCTATCTAACATTTAGACAAATTGTTGTATATTCAAAATGTTCCTATAATGTTGCATTGTTTACCTGCAAATCCATCTACTGTATTTTTTTATCAATCAGAAATGATCACATTATTGAGTTTAGCCACTATGTATGACAGACATGAAAAACAAACAAGAATAATGTAAAATATAAAAATAAATGATCAAATATATTTAAAAAGAAATGCCAGAAATGAATAAATGTCTCTACAGAGCTCAGCACACTGCATTTATTTTCTTGTCTATTTAAACTACATACATAAATATGTCTGTTTAGTAGCTGTTGAGCCCTTTATTACCATTGTTTACACTAAAACAGTTTGGTATATATCGTACAAATAAGACATAAACTCCTGCAGGCCAAAAACATTTGGTTTTATAGATAAATACACATAAAAAAATCTTAGCTTCTCACTTCACTTGACATTACAGCAAGAGAAAAAAAATGGCAGAGAAGTTTGTTGTTGAAGCAAGTTCCTATTTAAGATTTCAACATTGTGAGAGAACCTGCTAAATTAAAGATTGAAAACTGTGTAGTGCAACAGCTTCCTGCACATGCTCAGACTAATGTTCTTTTTGAGCACCATATGGTGTCGTTTTACATATTATGTTGTTTATGTGACATAACTGGACAGTTGCTGGGTAGGAGAAGGATTTTAGCTAACACGTCATGGACAGGGGAACCTAGGATTTTTGGCCTAGGGTCCAGGGGCAGTTTCCCATTTAACCTGTGTGGCAGGCTGATCCGATAAAGAAGAGAAAAAGGAATCAATGTGCAGGCTGCTAAAATTAAAACCACAAACCGTTTCAAACCTTTGTAACATCACCAGGAAATGTGAGAAGAGAAGAGAAAAACTGCTGAAGGAGATTGTGTGGGTGACTTCTGTAGTTGCCTAAACCAGATGAGATAAAAGCACGGATGACCTTCTATAAATCTATGAAGGATAAAAACAACTTAATTTTTAATATGTTTCTGAATTGCAGGAAGTGGAGCTGCAGCAGCATCTCCACCTTCTGAAGTTACTAACTGTCAGAATGACTCGCAGCTCTCTGGCTGGCCAGCCGGCTTTGTCTTCACACAGACAGACACACAGATGAGTGGAGTAAAAAGTTTTTCCAATTTTAGATTTATTTTCAACTCTGGAGGAACACTTTTGATACTTTACGGAGTTGGAGAACTTTGGTTATCACACCAGGTGTTGTTAGTAAGAAAAGTCATTTGTCCCTCAGTGTGTCCCCAGAGTATTCCAGCTGTAATACGTTGAATAGAGCTCAACAGCTGGGTCACAGGGGCTCTGATTACATCTGTGACCCTCTCACACCAGAAGATTCTTGAAGGTTTATAGCATTAAATGCTGTTAACTTCAGTTTTTTTTCTTACACTTTACTTGTCTCCTATTGTTTGTCAAGTGCCATCATTACTTACTAGGTTGCCATTTTGGACAGGCATCGTTTTGAGTTATCTCATTAGAGAATAAAACTAAATGTGTGTCAGCAGCTTTCAGCATTCAGGAACCAGACAGTAACTACTGTCCAGTCTCAGTGTTTTTAAATGGACACATACAACATGCAGACGATGCAGACATGTCGTCGTCACGTTTTAAAGGTACAAAAATTGCAACAGTTTAACACAACAGAAGCATTCAAGGTAAGTTGCAAAATAATGTGGGTCCATGCTACAAATTTCTAGTTTTGATTCTGGTCAGCTAATTAATGGACATCCATACATTGGTTTGTTTTTAGCCTTTAGCCACTAGCTAGCATATTTTGCATTATGGCTGTAAAATAGTGTAGTAGTAATTTTTTTGGTCATCTTTGTGTCAGCACACAAATAAATCCCTTTTTAACTTGTTGCAGTATTAACACAGTTAATTATTATTATTATATTATTTCCAGTCTTTCCAGTCTTCACTCCATTTGACGGTTTAAAAACAACACACAGGAATCATCACATGTGGTTCCTTTTTGGCTGCTTTAGAACTAAAATGTTTGCTGGCTGAGAATTTGTCCCTGATTCATTCTAATCCACTTCCCATATCGGCTTCTTTCTCTATCCTGAGCTCTGCTGATTCAATCACAGAGATGTCCCGGTGCCTGCAATAACATCAAAGCAGCTTGATGTTATCAGAAGGGAATCTGTACAATGCCAGAGTGTGACGAGACTTTTGTGAGAAACTGTCTGGATGGAGATCAGAGATTTTTATGTGAGTTATGTGAGGTTCTTCTAAAGGCACAGAGTGAACAGGATGAGTAATAGTCTTATACTTGTGAAACATAATTGGTTAACCTCAATTTAATGCAAATGTTTTACCTTAGATGGATTAAACAATCTGATTTTGAATGAATTATAGTTTACAGAGGAAGATTAATTATAGACTCTGTGTGTGTGTGTGGATATTTGCCATGGCTGATGCTGTCATTAAATAGCCCCTTGGCCCCTCTCCTGAATTTGTTTATTCTGCACTGGGCATGGGAGTAGGTGGCAAACAGATGGGCATCCATGAATTATGGAAATTATGGGCTTTGATTAACCACCACACACTCTGCTGGATAAAAGTAACTCCAGGCCTGCCAAGTTATGTTGTGCATTGGGCTATGCCGTCAGTCAGTCAGAGCAGCATGATGGATCTGATGCTTGATTGATGCTGTTTACTGTTTAGTCTTTAAAAACATGTAAACAAATCTGTGGCATTTTTTTTTCATTCATGCTGCATTTCCGCTTAAGTTTGGCTATTTAATATTTAGAAGAAGCACTAGCACACTAGATACCACTTGTTCTCAACAGTTGGTTTTCAGTCATGGTTTCTGTCTCATAACATTAAATGATGCTCCCTGACAGCAGTTGGATACGAAAATGGACACATTTGGATTGTACAGTGAACTTTAACCTATGGGCTAACATGAATCTGTCAGTGTCACCTGTAATACCTTTAACAGTCACATTGTTAGATAGCCAAAAGTCATTTGGTTCCGATCTGGCTTCGCTTCACAGCAAGAAGCTTCCTGCTTTGTCCGAGTGCTTCCTCGCATATACCAAAGACGTGCAGGTTGGGTGAAGTGGGGACTCTAAATTGGCTGTAGGTGTGAGTACGAGTGTGAGCAGCTCTCTTTGTTAGCCTTGCAGTAGACTGGTGATGTGTCCAAAGTGTACCTTGCCCCCTTACCCATTGACAGCTGGGATAGGTTCCAGCCCCCCCTTTATACGGGACAAGCTGTTTAGGCACATCAGTGTCTTTTGACACAGGTTTGATCCATTGTCGAGTTGGATCCAGCTCATTTTGCAGGCACTTAAAGGTAGGGTAGGAGATTTCATTCTGATGCACTTTTTGTTAAATTAGTGTAACTTCTCTTTACAATAGAATAGCAACCAATTAGTTCGGCAGTTTTGCATTAAAAAGAATAATATTAATCATCTGTGGAAGCTATGAAACGCTAAAAACATCAGCCGATCTTCCTGCTCTGCGCGCACCAGAGAGGTGCGTGCATGATGGCCGAAGTCACAGACCGTCTTCAGGTAATGCGCATCCATGTGATTGGGAGGCTTGGCTTCAGGGTGAGCTCCGAGAGAAAGGGTCGTGTGTTTACTTTTGAAATCTGGCTGACTCTCACTGAGTTTTCAAAATCTCCTACCCTACCTTTAAGACCAATGGAATTTATATAATGAAGACATCTAAAAGATGTCAGCATAAATTGTCTAAAAGGCATTCACAGCTTTTAAAGTCCAAAAAACAGTCCTGACCTGATTTTTAATAAAAAAAATCTGCATTATGTATTAATAAATATAGTTTAGATGAACATTTGTATGTCAAACTGCTACCTAGTAAACTCACATACCCCCTTGCTAACCGCTACTGCAAGTTCATATAAGTATGCTCTCTAAATATTCCCAATTATTGTAAATCCACTGGTAGATCATTTCTGGTCAAATTATATTGAGTTATCCAGATTATTTTTAGTGCTCTGCTCAGCTCTGAAAACATACTGTGAACACTAGAAGAATCGGCTTCTTGGTGCCATAATTCTCCAACACTGTGAACACAGTCATTCTGTAGCACGCTGCCAGATAATTAATCATGTAGCTTTAATGATAATCATTTAAGTCTTCAGTTATTTTCATCAAATAAAGTCAGATTTGTGGTGTTTAATCAAAGCTCTTTTTAAAAGTATTTGATTTGTTAGAAACGGCTCCCAATTATCTCAGCCATCCCCGCAACACCCCCCCACTTTAGCATCTGATATCCCCAACCCATCACACACACACCGTCAGCTGTCCCCACACACACCACTGTCCTCATCTCTTCACTTTCATAAATGAAGAGAGACAGTCTTATCCCGGAACCAACACGGAAAAGCAATTAAAAAGGAATTAAGGGTGTGCAGGGAGAAATTGGATATGATATCCAACGCCTATTGTAAATGTCAGTGTTATTACTGTGTTGTTGTTTCCCATTTCTTTGGCCGCCTTGCCCATTTTCAGGAGTGACAGTCCATAGTCTGGTGGGCTTAATGAAGCCGTCTCAGCAGCCGAGGTCTTGGTATGTAAGGTGAAGAGTGCTGCTTCTCCTTTTCTGCATGCAGCTCTTATTAAATGCTGGTGAATAATCCCCCCCCACCCCCTCCTCCACCTTCTCTGTCTCTGTCCTCAATCTTGTTTAAACCTACAGCCCTGTTGCTGTGTGAACAGTTACAGTATCAGTTTATCTAATTGTGTTTTCATATCAGATTAAGCCTCAGAGTGCAGGTTGTCATAGAAAATAGAGATTATATTGGTCTGATCACAGATTATGTTCACATATAGACTTTTATTTTGTTACACTGTGTCTCCTTTCACTTCCTGTCCTCTTGTGTCTCATTACCCTTCCTATTTAGCTCACATTGTTTGCCTTTCTGTCCATACAGCTTTGCTCTATAAATTTGTCTTGGGGACTTTTTTTCCTGTTTCTGAGTGAATATTTGAGTCCTGTGTCAGCTGGCTTTGTCCACACCCAATATGTTTTTGACATTTTATTTAAAACTGTGTATAGTTTTCATGAAAAACCACCTACACCTGTGATTATGCTTTTACGGTTATTTTCAGATGTCATTGCGCCCCCTTGTGGTTGTGCACTCTTGGTTAATTTTGTTTTTCACATACATGAATATACTGGCTGTAAATATGAATCACTTTCGCTGCAGTGAAGCATTCATTGTTTAATCCATATGAATCAAAATCAAAATAAAATTTAGCCTCAAAAGTGTTAGGAGACGGTGAACAAGCAGTTTCAGCTTGCAGTCGGTTCCTGTTGACTAGAAACATAAGAAGTGATTTTGATAGTGGAGAGTGAAAAGAATTACAGTCAGATATCTGAGGTGAACGTGGCTGGCTGAGTTACTGTAATATGTGAATGTCCTGTTTTATCAGACTTTAATTTCCCTAAGGGACTTTTATTTTACAGCCTGTAGCTTTGGCTTGAATAGAATTGCCATCCCCTGGGGTGATGCCTGGATTGAGATTTCTTTAAGAAAAAACACAGGCAGGGGTTTTTTCGCTGGCTGCTTGTGCTTCAAATTCATGCAGACATTGAATCAGTGCAGCCACAGTCTGCTGCTGTCGGCCACTGAGCAGCTCCACTGGAGCGATTTGGGGTTTAAGTGGCTTCCTCAAGGGCACCACAGTGGTGTTTGTTAAGGGAGTGTTGCTCATTCGGTTTCCACACCCAGACATCCCCGAGATTATCCGTCCTCAAATCTTACATCGGCAGGTTCTAGTAAAAAATATTCTTTCCTATTCTTTCTATGATTATGGCACATAGAGCCAGACCAAGGTGTGTGTGTGTGTGCAGACACACACACACACACCTAGGTTTTCTCCGCTTCCTTTGTTCTCACACTCCCGTCTTACAGTCTGTCTTGTGTGTCCCACTTCATCCTGCCGTATAATGGAAATGGATGACAGCCACATCTGAAGTCAAGAGATGAAAGACATCATTTACAAGTTGGTGTCTGCTCTCCCTCTGTGTGCCTTTTTCACACACACACGCACACACACACACACACTGCATACAGCAGCAGACCACAGAATCACAGATATTATGAAAAAAAACCATAATGAGGATTTTAATTCTGTGTGCGCTGAATGACATTTTATTAAATCTGAATTCATTAATCACACTGCTTTATTTACTTTATTCATCTGTCAAATCAATAAATTATCAACACATGCTCATGTAGAAATTATAATGTAAAGATGACAGTATCAGCAATTTAAATGGATGTCACCAGTTAATAACTCCATATAGCGCATGCCACCTTTTAACGTGACATGGAGGTCCACGCTGAGGTGTCAAAGTGTTTCTGTGTGTCTTACTGCTCAGCTGCAACCTTTACACAAGATACATAGGCTCATTTTCAGATGACATTTACATTTTTTAGTTCACTATTCTTTTATATGAAAACAAACTGCTTTTAAATAAACTTATTTTTATTCTGCAGACTTGAATAATGCTTACTGACAGCATTTCTAATCTACCAAGCTAATGCTAAATGCTATTGGAAAATTACAGATGGCTAAATTAACACAATAAACCTTTAGGCCTGTGTGATGTTATAATTATATGGTGCCATGTCCACAGCTCCAATTGTTGCTCCTTTGGCGGCCATTTTTCACATTTTTAACAAATTCAGACATGGACCATGGGCAGTATAGCCAAGATGGCAGCCATTAAGAAAGAGACAACACAAACTCAGCCTGTTCTTGTGTCTTTAGCGGGGAGCCCTGCTGATCAAAATCCATTTACAGATCGACTTCTGCTGCATATGTCTGTGGAACAATAAAAGCTTCAGAAGCTGCAGAGCGAGCTGCACACAACATAGGAAGCTACCGCTAGTGATGTTACCTGAGGCGACATAGGCTAAACCTGAAAGCTAATATGCACAGCTAGGTCTGTTTCATCTTCATTTAAAGGCAGCTACAGCTTAAACCTGCCATAACCAGCATGACATGAATCAAAAGACCAAAGTGTTTGACTGTGGGTGCAGTGGAATTTGAAAAGAGCCAGGTTCTGCTGCATCATTATGAAGCCTGAGGATAATACATCTAAACAGAAAGACGTGAGGGGAGACTGTAAAAAGAAATAACTATTAAGACACAAGAACATATTTACTGTGCTTAAATTAAGCTTTTCTTCTTAGTCTTCTTCAGAATTCATGGACTTCCTCACAAATAATCAGAGCAGTTACTGTCATTGATTGGCTGCTGACAAAAGCCAGCGTTTTCAGAATATACATGCAGTAACTGACAGGTGATTGTCACTCACCTCTTCCTTTGTTTCTACAGCTTGCGAGTGAAACCTTGAAACATTCTTTCTCATCCAATTACGAGAGCCATAACCTGCCAGGTCTCATTTTGTTAGCTTAATATCTGCTGGTCTTTTTTTTTCCTGCATCCTACTGTACCCTCTGGCGTGCACATTAGGGGTTAGAGTACAACCTGCACTGGCGTCAACCCTCTGCACCTTGTCTTGATGCCCTTGAGCGGTAATTGGTTGAATCCCCCCAGAATCTGACTTGAGGGCACAGAAATCCACAGCTCCCCAATCAGCCGGCTGTCAATCATTCTGCCAACTAAACTAAAGCTGAGGATAACTAACAGGCTGCGATTGGAATTTGGAGTTAGAGAGACATAAATCTATCTGACAAGTTTGTGCTTGGCCAGGTAACACTTTCATACACAGGTCTTTCACCAAATTGGATGATAGGGATGTTGCCAACATGGTGGTTATGGGGGAAGCCCAACGTTTAATTTGTCTTTCACAGTCAGAGAGGATGAGCAGTTTTATAGCTCCAGATATGTAGAAGTGAAAACAGTGAGACAGCGCTAATAAAAACACTGAATGGATTTTCAGCTCATCCTCACAGTATGGGATTCACATAAGAGACTGGTTGGTATAGAGCAGATTTTAAGATGGGATGTAGCAGTGATTTTACCAACTTTCTTTTAACTGTGGCACAGTTTAAGATACAAATAGTGCCCTGAGATTCTGAAATGTGGAGTGGTCATGGAAAAAAAAGTCAGCCAGCTGTTAACTTTTACTTCTTTATTTTTTTGTTTGTTGTATTTTCTGTAATTATGCTCTTTTATATTTTGCTGCTGTAACATATCGGTTTTCCCTGCTGGATCTATCCATCCATCCATCCAGGCTGTTTATTTAAGTTGAAGATTTTAATATGGAGGTCTGTAGGGATTGACTCACATTTTGAGTCAGCCTCGTGTGGCCAGTTGAGGAACTGCCACATAAGAAGGAATCAATAAAAATACATTCCAACAGCAATTAAACTTCGAACGCTTTGTATGTATGAATTGCTGCTTGGACAACCAGCTATCCTGAGGCACTAGAACACATAGTTGACTTCCATTGGTTTTTTTTTTAATTTCCCGATGCCAAACATCGACATGTCTGTCATAAGGTAGTGTTTTTAAATATTTTTTTACATGTCTGCATTTGTGTCCCAACCTCCTCTGCCTCAAACCCATAACAGCTTTATCATCATCATCATCTTCATAGATTTCCACACACTTTAGCTTGTTTTTATACACACTGGAATCACCCCCTGCTGGCTCTTAGAAACATACAACATAGCTTCCCATTAAAAGTCATCCTGATTTTGCAGTAGAGCATAATATACAAAAAAGGCATACTAATCCATAGGTCAATTTTCCTTTAGCCTGTTTCAAAAAGCATGTATTTACAGTATAATGTTTTTTTTAGCAGTTGCACAAACTGTAGGACACCTGGGTGCAGAGGGCGTATGAGATTTCATGATTATATGTGCAGAGTATTTTTATTATTTCTTAAAGAAAAGAAATAAGATTAAAATGAACAGATCAACTTGTGCAAATTAATGAAAAAGCAACTTTTGGTGAAAGCTTAAGAAATGTAAATATGACGATTTAACAAAATAAATTCATTTTTCCATTTTGTATCCTCTGACTGGAACTATTAAGTGATGATACGCTCCAAAGTGGTAGCATAATCACCAGCTCTGCTTTTTAAAGCAGTACAAAGGAGCAATTTATTTTCTCTTGGCGGTCAAAATGAGAGTTTTCCTTGAAGACAACAACAGCAAAAGAAGCCTTGTGGTTAAAAAAAGCAGTCTGTAAGCCATAAAGTCCCGCATTCAATCCCCATAACCCCCAGCATCCTGCCTGTAGAAGTGTCCTTTTAATCATGACTCTAAATCTGTTCTGGGTCCGTGAGCGGCCGACCCTGCCACCTGACCTTCCTGGTGGGGGAGGCAGGCAGTAACACGGCGGCTCAGTGATCGATAGAGAATTAGAAGATCCCCGAGCCATATTGCTGTTGCTCAGGAAGGACAGCAGTCCACAGTCATTTAGTGGTGATTAATGCTGCAAAATGATGATGTGCACCAACACAATCACTGTTTCCCCTTTACTTACCCCTTTAACAAAGCATGTTGATGACCAGTAATATCTTTGACAGGAACGTGGCTGTACATGGGCTGCATTCATGATTTAATAATGTTAGATAAGCCAAGCCACACACTAGCACCTGTCAGGCAACAGTTCATTAATGGCAGGATACTTCAAAAATTACTATGAAGCCACTTGTTACGTATAAATAATTTTAAAAAACCCATTATCTTTATTACACTACTAACCAAGCAGCAGATTTTAAGTCTAAAAAATGATGCCTAAGTGGAAGTTCCTAAAAATACCATTACTTAAATGGCCACTTGAGGGTGTCTCAAAAAAAGAGTCAATATCTGTTTAGAGGTTAATCCAGAGGACACCAAAACCTGCATTCTTTCCCGTGGCCAGCAGGGGGCGACACCACTGGCTACAAAAGAAACCGAAGGCTTAGAGAAAGTGAGCCTATTCTATCGACGCCAAGTAGGATCACTTCCTCTAAGCCTTCGGTTTCATTTGTAGCCAGTGGTGCCACCCCCTACTGGTCACTAAAAAGACTGCACATCTACACCAACTTCTATTGATCGTTACACTCTGTTTAATAGAACATGAGATAATGACCTGAAATCATGTTAGCTCCACTGACACTGCATGAAGAAAGCCATCCATCCAGTATAGCGGCTGCTGAGACATTTCACTCATAAACAAAACCTTGTGCTGGCACCAGGGGGGAAAGTAAGTGGATCACCAAAGTTGGTCAGATTCATCATTTCAGAGACATGAATAAATAACAGTATTGGATATCCATCAAAAAGAGTGATAGACCAACCACTGGAGTGTCTCAGACCACCATCCCACGCTGCTCAACGCACCTCAGACATTGCGGCAGAGCCGTTTATGCAGCACACGTAATGTTGTACATAATGTTATTCCAGCATTCGAGGAGGTTTACCCCGTCTCCGCCTGCGCCGTGCAGTAAACCCATGCTGAGTACCGCTCACATTAAAATTCAGATTGATCAACTCTCTCCCATAATTCATTTCTGCTCTGGTGGGAGCTTTGTCACAAAACACAAGTGGCCATCTAGTTGTTTGATGAGCATGATAATTGTTTTAGCCATATGCCAAGGCTTTCCACAGCACCTGATCTGAACTCAGCATTAAGCAGACATGGACCTGAGCTGAAGACAGTGTTTGCCACTGACAAACCATCTTTATTGACATTCTCTTTATTCATTATTGGCTCCTTTATCTCTCACTGTTTGACCAGTTTTTTGTTCTTTTCTTTCTTTTTTAAAAAAAAATCTTTTTCATCTTGGCCATTCCTTCAACCACCGCCCTCCTCCTCCACCCCTACCCCTACTCACAGTTACCTCTCTCGCCCCTCCACCCCATCCCGTTCACTTGATTATGTCGAGCCAGAGACGGGGAAAGTGTCACTATGGAAACAGGGGCAGAGGCAGTGGAGGGGGAAAGAGACGAAGAGAGGAGGGGAAAAAAAGAAGAAGAGAGAGACCGAGAACTGGCCAGTGCTGAGGAATCCACGAGTTGCCATCTGATGCAGATCTTATTTAAGAAAAAAAGGTGAAAACAGAAATGAATTTTATTTACCAGTGAGTGGAAACTGGAAACGCACAGCTGGGTTTTAACTAAAGCATCGTACTGAGCCATCAGAGCCTCTTTCTTTTATTTTTGTGTTTGTCAGTCCATTCTGCCTTTTAAAGAAGATCCATGATTCACCTAACTCATCCATACACAACAACCTCACCGTCTGTATCAAGTCAAAACAATTAAAAACGACTATTTTTCAAGCACAGAATTGAAAATATTTCCCTGTTACAGCTTAAATGTGTTTTTATTTGTCTTATGTGACAGAAAATTAAACATCTCCGGGGCTGTAGATTGGATTTGAATGCATCATATTTCAGCATCTCACAGACGTCATTTGTAAGTGTAGCCCCAGGAACATGTGATGTTATATCATTATCTACTAGAGTTTTTGAACCATCAGAAAAGTCACCTTAGCAGCTCAGCTTTTGATTCAATTTCAGCACAACGTGGAGAAGTAATGATAAAAGCCCTGATTTCCTTTGTCATCTTTGAGTTTGAGGAGTAGGGTGGTGTAGGAGGAATAAAAAAAAAAGAAAAGACAGGAGGGGAGCAGGTTAGAAAGAAGGGGAGGAGTAGAAAGAGGAGGGGGAAAAGATGGAGGGGGCTGGGGGGGGGGCAGCATGGGAGGGAGGTATGATAGTGAGAGGGGCTGAGACAGTAGCAGAGCGAGCCAGAGGCAGGGAGGAGGCGACGGAGGAGCAGCTCTCCTCCTGAGTCTCCATCCCAGAGAAGACAAGAGAGGGAGGGAGAAGACCGAGAGACAGTCCCGCCTCAACGCCGCACCTCCTGCAGCTCCTGCTGAAGTTAAAACATCCGTTGTGAGGTACGTTAACCTCTTACTGCCTTCTCTTTTTGTGCCTCTTCTTCTTTTATGTCTTCTTTAACTGTGGACCAGCAGCAGACAGACGCTGGGGTGTTAACTAGTGTGTGTGTGTGTCTGCAAAGATCCTGCCAAGTACAAGGCTTTTTTCAGCAGCAGGTTGCTCTGTGTGTGTGTGTGTGTGTGTGCGTGCATGTATGTGTGTGTGTGTGTGTGTGTGTGTATGTCAAAAAGGGGTGTGATTTATCAAAATGTCAGGAGATGTGGTTTCTTTGACATTTGAAGACTGATAATATTCCTGCAATCAGAGTCATTCTGTGCACAGTGTGACCTGATGTTACAAAGGACGGTGACAGGAGTTGGTCAGCTTAGAAACTTGACACTCTTTCATCTTTTTATGCTATTACTGACCAAGAACTTTCATGTGCTTTTATTTTGAAAAAAAAAAGAAAAAAAAAGAAATACACGTTTGATCTAATGAACTCTCCTAACAGCTGACAGGCTGAGGAGTTTTTCTGACCTCTGTCCTCCCGAGTATCTGTCAACCAGCCTCTTCATTAGTGCCATTAAGGGCGTTCTAATGTTATCAGGCACATTGGCGGGCACATTGATCCGCTAACCTGCTCCCAGGGGAGAGATAGCCCGGACAAGCTTGCAGGTCTTAATTTTTAAACTGTGCTCTTTGTGCAGTGGAGAAGTATTGAGTGCAGTAGTGCAGGCAGGGATCGCCTTTGTGCAGATGTCATGATGTCATAGTAGCTGGACCCTCTAAAAAAAAAGGTTTAGAGTAAGTCATCCTTTGCATGCAGGAGCTGTGCTGTATAATATAGTATGATGTCATCTCATCTCACATGCAAAAAATGCAAAGACTTTTTTTTAACAAAATATTCCTGATTTCAGCAAAAAATAAATCTGTAATTATCTCCATGGCTCACTTGTGAGCTATTTTGCTGTATAATTTAGTGGCTTAGCGTCCCTATTTTGTTAGAGGAAGCACCTTGTTATTAATTTTCCGCAAGCATCCTAATGTTCTCTGCTCAAGCAGTGTTTATGTGCTCCATGAAAAATTGAGAGGAAGTGTGAGTTCTGCATAATACCTGTTGATAAGTACAGGTTATCCCACTAGATACATACATGTGTTGAATATAACATCTAGGAAAGTGTCAGAAAATGAATCCCAGTCAATGTGTCAAGTGCTGAGGCCGGACTGCGTGTTCCTACAGTAGATGCATGTATTCATGTGCCTGTGGGCAGCATCTGCGTATGTGTGGATGGCAAAGAAAGTATATGGAGATCAATGCAAGCAGCTGTTCTCTCTACACTTCAAACGATGCTCTGTTGTTGGCGCGGCAACGCTCCGACAGGCCTCGCGCAAAGGGGATCAAAGGCTAATGAGACAGCCATCGCACAAACGCACCCGGCAGACCCATGAATATTGATACGGCTCAGGAAAGAGAGAGAGAGAGAGAGAGATGGAGGCAGGGTGTCTCCACTCACTCAACAGCAGCCAGATATATTAAAGAGGGTGGGGGTGGGTGTCACTGTATGTCAGAAGGACTTTGGGGTTGCCAGAAAATGTGGTGTTGAACAGGGGGTGACGGGCCTCATTTGAACCAGTTAAAGGTGTTTAAGATGTCAGTTTGGGTGTCTATATGTTTCACATTAAAGCTGCTGTAAGTACTCCGAGCTGCCACTATTACTTAAAGTGAGTGCAGTGAATGCAATATATACATACTAATACACGCTGCGATGCCTTTTAAAGGCTGAAACCACAGATCAATCAAAGCAGGGTGGTGTAGGAGGAAAAACAGGATACAGATCAAACATTGATGGTTTGCTTGTTTATTTAGCTCCTTAAAATACTTAAAGTTCATATGAAACATTGAGTAATGTGCTATCGATTTTTCACATAAAAACAGGGATCTGCCCCCCCCCCCCCCCAAAAAAAAAAAAAAAAAAAAAAAACCCAGCTGTGATTGGTCAGCTCCAACAGGATGAGCAGACAATGCCTAACGGTCGGTGCAGTGCTGCCGGTGAAGGAGAGACCACGGGTTTTTGCCCCTGTATGGAGACAGCAGCAGGAACATGAGCACAGATTCAATCATGATTATTTCACTCGATAGTCATGAAACCAAATACTAGACTCAGAGTGTACAAGCCACACAAAACACAGCCCAACTCACAGTCTGAAACAGAAATACTAAACAGGTGAAGGGATGAACCATTATAGGGGATAGCTTAGCATAAAGCTAGTGATTTCACGACAGTGAACACATGTGTTTGAAATGCTAAAATAACTTGGTAAAGATCTAAACTTTACAACAAACAACAAGTTAGACCATTCTATACACTTAGAGCTGCCTGTAATGTGTCATCTTTCAGTATTAGACTTTAGTTGAACATTTCCAGTGCAGGATAATCAGCACTGACACGTCCTCTTCAATTACAAACTTGAACTCCCTTTAAAAACATCTACTGAACTTTTTCTCATATATAAAGGTGACATTAACATGTGCTTAAAAAACGTAATCGTTACTTGAAGTCAGCTGTAATATGAGGACCTCTCCCTGGCTCGCTCAGTACAGCACTGGGTAACTAAGGCACTGGTTCTGTGAGCATCAGAATGTAGATGACAGCCTAACACATACCACTGTGTTGTGTTGTGTACGATTGCCTGAAGGTGACACGTACCCCTCCAAATGATGCATTGTTTCCTACTGCAGGGTGCTTGTTTTGTCTAGCGGCACCTCCTGAGTGTCATCACATTGTTTCCCCCCGGTGATCGATGGCTGCGTGACGTGTTAAAATTAGCTCCTTTTCTGAACATCAACAAGCATCTTCCCCCTCTGGCTAAGTTTGTAAAAAAAACAACGTAAAGGTAACATTTAGGATTTCATCCAAGAACACAATGAAATGTTTTTCAGGGTGGTATGTCATTGCAGCCCATTCTTGCTGTCAGCAGGCAGGCAAAAAGACACTGGAAGGAGGACAAGTAAGGAGGCAGGCGGGCAGGGAGAGGGAGACTGATGTTGCAGGAAGGCCGTCTACAGTATGTGGGCGAGTGTGCTTCCATCTTGACTTGGGGTCGTAAATCAAGCCTCCCCTCCGGGGCCTTTCTTCCATTCGCAGACCTTCACAACAGCTTGTTCTCCAGCCTGTGACGAGAAGGGCTGTTGTCACAGCAGCCATCGATCGTGCGGGATGAGTTTGTCGGACCGGGGGATTTCACCCATCCGAGCGTGGTCACTGAAGTGTCCCGTCTTGTCTCTGTGTCTGTCTGTGGGCTACATGTTCCGCCGGATGCAGAGTCACTGTAGGAACCACTGTCAGCTACATCTCAGGCAGTTTCTGAAGCGATTCACAAACTAAAACAGGTTTGGAGGATGAAATTACAACATTTCATTCACTGGAACGACTATATAAAATGTATAATATAGTATGATGTCATCTCATCTCACATGCAAAAAATGCAAAGACTTTTTACACTTTTAACAAAATATTCCTGATTTCAGCAAAAAATAAATCTGTAATTACCTTCACCCTCCATGGCGGTGTAAAAAGAGACCATTTCAAAGCATCAGTCTGTTACAAACATCTCCTACCTGCAATAAGCTTCTCCACCATTTTCCTGGCTACCATGGTGACGAGTCCTAAACCCAGCTGATTTGGAAAAATGGGATAGGATGGAATTGTTTTAATAGTACAGTATGAAGCTACAGGAGTCAGTTAGCATAACTTAGCATGTAGACCACCCACAGGTTTAAAGTCTCCTCTCCCACATATCCCGATCACATAACAAACATGCTACTATGAAATTCAACACTAGCCTGATGTCTTAACGGAATGGCCGGCCATGTAGCTTCTCCTTCAGTCAGTCTCTTAAAGTCATTGTTTACATACTTATGTGAACTCATGTGGACTCGCATGCATGCAGCATCTCTGGGCTAAGGTTTGGACTAGTCACCATGATAGCCAAGAAAATGGTGGAGAAGTTTGTTGGTGGTAGAAGATGATTTAACATTTTATCAACCTACTCAAGATGACTGAAAACTGATTTGTTGATGAATATTTAATTTCGAGCTGCACAACACAAACCCTTAAATTAATGTTTATACTTAAAATGTGTGACTGTTCCTTTAACATTTGATAACACCTATCTGTTATTGATGTTAGGAGTTTTATTCACAATAAAAACAACAGAATAAAGTTTGTGATTATTCATCAAAGAGGAAAACAAAAGTAACACATTAGCAAAAAATACCACACCCACAGCATGTTTGTAGAAACAACTCATTAAATGCTTCAAATGCTTATTCGCTAAGAAAGCTCTTTGTAGTTAAATCTCTCTGCGGATCCAGAGCGTGCATATATGCTAATGTGTTCAGATGATGTTCAGAAACCAGCCACAGCATGCTAAACTTTTATTATTTACATATTCTTTAATGCTTTAAAGGAAAATACAAGACTTTCCAATACATTAACTTCATAAGTGCATCAGACATCATTCACTGCTGCTGAAGAGGCTAACAATACACACAATTTAAATACAATCAAATGCAACTTTAATTTGAGAACAGTAGTTTTTAGTAGTTAGTAGTTAAATTATTCACCATTCATTCATCATTCCACTCTTTAAAAGCCAATTAGGTGAAGGTTTCATGGAAATCAGGGACAGAGTTTGATCCCCGGATGTCATTTTAAATTCAAGAGGGAATAAATTACACAAATTTTGACAGTTCCAAAATTAAGGACCTCGTCCTTGTGACACTCCTGTCAGGTGAATACTTTTTGAATTTTTTATTGTTTTCTGCCACCTCTTCGTGTGAAATAATTCAAACACTTATCTGATTTTTAGTACATTTACGGAAGCTGTTGTTTAATTACAAAAGGTGATTTTAAAGTTTGAATGTCAAATGAAAAAAAAATGTCTGACAACCTTTTATTGTGGGGGGAGAAAAAAACAATTTTTCAAACAGAAGAAAATTTCCTCTCACCAGCCTCAGAAGTGGCATGTGAATGAAAATGTATTGAAATTGATAATAGCAGAATATTGTGCCACCATGTCACCAGTGCCTCCACATTCTTTGTCCTCAGGCGGTTTCAAAGCATTTCTTCATCTTGTTTCCTCACCCTGAAAGCCTAGTTTGTGAAACTCCACCGGCGCCGCACACAAGAGCACACACCCACTCAACCTCCCAGCCTGCTGAGAGCACTTGAAAGCAATTTTCTTTTAATCAAGTTCACTATAAAGGCCCCTCTGATGCCAACCTCAGCAACACTACCATTTTGTTTTTTTTTTCAACTCCATCTCTCTGCATTATATTGATTTCTTTATGAGCAGCATGAAATACTGTTTACTGACAGAATGAGAATTCATTGACTTTATTGCTCTTTCAGGACACATACAAATATTAGTGCGGTTTTAAGTGGAGGCCTCGTTTTTCATATCTGCGCCAGGCTGCAGCTAAATATTATATTCATCATTAAATAGACTGATCTCTAAAAAACTATTCACAGACCTCGGTGATGTCTTCTCGATTCACCTAAACTCCAACTTATCCAACAGGACACAGAAAAACACATTAAAATGGACAAATACTTTACACCTGAAAATGACTGAAACACTTCATTCATTACTATTGTTTCATGTTCAATTGCTCAAACATTTTAGGTCACCCGAGCCCAGAACTTATTAGACTTATTAGATCACATCAGGCATTTAATCCTGGAGGTCTTAATTGGCTCACTTTGGAATCCAGCCTCAAGTGGCCATTGAATGAATTGCAGTTTTTTTTTACCCTTCTTTCTTTTATTTCCCCTGAGGTTGCCATGACGATTTCAGGTGTCTCTCTCATATGTCTGTGATGGTGACCAGTAGTGGAGCAAAAAGTTCAATGATGCCCTCTGAACTCTAAAATTTACTAAAGTGCAGGATCTACTGTATAATTAGCTACATGCTGTGTATCTGTAAGCTCAGTATGAGCTCATCTCATAGACACAGTCACTGCACATCCACCCCCTCCTGATGTCCTCAGGGGAAGAAGATTGTGTTGCATCATATTACTGAAGAACATATTTTAGAACCACTTTATAGTCACTGACCTTGAGTGCGTATAGTGCATTTGAATGTGGCCCTGCTGCATTGTTAAGGAGCACCCTGTTTGACACATCGTGGCTGCAGATGTGTCTCCAGCAGGCAGGAGAACATCACCAGTCATTCATGCACCTTTCAGGGCGGTGGAAAGATCCACCTGAAGCCGCTCCTATGTCAGTGATCAGTTTAGATATAGCTATGTTTTAATTAAAGAAATGCAAAATATAAAATTTTATTCTGACGTTTCCCCATAAATATCGATACTCCAGACTGTTTAGTGCATTTAAAATATCTTCATATCAGCCAGTCCCCCCTCTGTTCACAATCCAACATGGTATGGCCAGATACCCCTACTATAAAAATCATTTGGAGTCCTCCACTTCCTTGTTGACAGTCTGGACCTTCAGCATGGTGGTGATATGGAGTGGAGCACAGGACATTTAGGTAGAGATCGAGTTTGGAAGTGTGTGCCCAGTGTGTTTATATTGAAAGTAGCTAGTTTGATTGTTCTACAGTGCTAAGGTAACAACATTAGCCTCACACATTGACACAATATACAACAGCAAACCAATTGTGTATTTGTGCAGTTTGGATTTCATTTGCTAAGCCGCAGTAGGTATTTAACTCATTGGTGACAGCAAAATCAAAGTTAATGTTGTCTAGCATGTTAGCACATAGCACCTAATTACCAGCATCACCATCAGCTTCTGTAGAAAGCATTTAGCAGGAAAATGCTAATGCTCTTAAATACTGATGCTGATAATGTACACAGTCATTATTCTTTGTTGTCATGCTAAGCATTGACTTAATAGGCTAATATAATGAATAATGTTTGGTGTACATGTGGTTGTGTTTAGTTTACAGATGAAATGTAACAAAAGCCTGACTCTCCTGTAACATTTCACATCATGTGTTCCATTTGGACCTCTAGGTAAGTTTAATGAGAGCAAGCTCGATACCTCCATGACTTTTCCTTTTGCAATTTCTTCCCTTTTGCAGGTCAGGAGAACACGATGTACAGACAGCGTTAGCTGTGACTCAACCTAAAAAGACTGACTGTCCTGAACACACAGGTGAGTCTCTCTCCATTCTTACTGTCTCCTCTCAAAGATTAATAACAAAGCTCTTTAAAAAATGATAGAGTCCAGAGTTCAGATCAGATCCCTCTGCGTATTTATAGTGTTTTATGATAGGAGTGATGTCGGCATGCATTCTGCACTCATGTATTATTAATATAGTGGAACAAAAACACACAAAAAATATCAATATTGATGATGTATTTGCTATTTCCTGACTTGAGAATGGAATCTAGATGCAAAGTGCATCCACTACGTGGAAATCTCAAAGATCCATACTCACATAGGAGTCAGCTGTAATCTTCTTTCCATGAATTTTAAGGTGGTACACATGTAACCACCAGAGAAGCTGCACATTCCCCTGCTGCTGCTACTGCATTTATTCCCAGGAGGAAAACCTGTTGTGTTCATACAGTACTGAAGCCATTTAGTCAGAACTAATGCTGAGAGCTTCAGCAAAGTAGAAGGAAAGTGGCTTCAGTCTGTAGGCGCACACACACACACACACACACGCACCAACCACAGGAATTTCCTGCCGCATATATAAATAGGTTTTCTGTGCTAAAAAGCACACAACAATAGTGTGTTTTAAACTGAAAAATGCATATTGAAGTAAGAGAGATGGAAATTAAAACAAGAGGGAAAGCACAGGAGAATTTAAAGGAGGTTATATGCTAATCTGGAGGTAAAACAGAAATTAAAGTATGAAAATTACCTTTTACCCAGCTAACATGTTTTAAGAAAGAACCCTAAAAACAACCACTTTCAAATTCTTTATCTAGTGAAATAATTAAGGTGAAAGCTGAGGTGTTAAGAGCTACGTTTTCTTGACTTTTCAGCCCAGTTTATTTTCAGTGGGGTGAAACTGCAGCGCTGCAAAAAAAAAAAAACCCCAAGGTGATTATTTTCAGTATCTGTTTGTGTGTACCAGTAATGATGATGATATCCTGAGCCTTAGCTTTGCAACAATAATGCAGAGTTGAGCAGAGTTCACCTTCCAGTCTGTGTTAATGAGATGACTCCCGTGTCCACATGTTGCTGTTAACTTTCCACAAAACTGCACGCCGTCTGTGAAATGAAACAGTTCAGTTAGCACACAGAGGATATGCTGATACAGAGTGCTGCACGTCCAGCTGTGCACTGAGAACATCCTCCTGCAGGTAGTTAAACAGGAAGGGATGATGGGAGTGCAGGGAAATATCTGCGTTACAGAGCGCAGGCTTAAATCTTGTGTTTTGTCACAGTTTTAATGATGGTACCCTCAACTAAGCTCAGGTTGCATGGTATCAGCTCTGACCCTCACGGGCTGAGCTCGCCCGACACCTTCCAATCTGTGTTAATGAGATGACTCCACTCTGTCTACGGGTCATGGTGATATTTACAGAAAGCGTTGTAGCAGCAGAGATCCACGCCTCCCCGTGGCGCACCCTCGCCTCATTTGCATAGCTTTCAGACTTCCCTTTCTCATTTCTCCCAGTTTCATCGCTCTCGCTGTGCTCCTCCATGATCGACAGGCTCCTTCACACTTCTCTTCAGTTTATGTCGCACATGTTAATTAAAGCCTCTAATTAGCTTTCCCCACTAAAAGGCTGCATTAAATCAGAGCTGGAATGGCAAATGATTCCTGGCATTAGCATAATTGTGTTTTTGAAGTGTAAAGATTCAGGCATTAGGGATGCTACTGCGCGTTTTTGTTTCAGTGATTTGTTGTGTTTGCAGCTCGGGGCCCAAGGGGCCATGGGGGGTTGCCTGGGTGGGTTGCGGGGCCCCGGGAACCTACAGGGGCCACACACTAATGAGCCCTGCTACTCTCTGATGGAGCAGATACAGGAAAAACAAACCTGCAGTGTGTAACCTGTAACCTCAGGTGGTCCTGGGAGCCCGTCGGAGCGGAACAGGACACTTGTGTTACTGTTTGTGTGTGAGGGTGTGAGAGAGTGTGTGTTACAGTGTGTGTGTGTGTGTGAGGGTGCCAAAGAGGAGACAAATAGATGATCTCTTAATACGTCTATTATTAGAACTAATGACTGACATTTTCCAAGCAGCTGAATCACCGTTTATATAAAGCGATTTATATAAAAACCGTTTTCATTTCAGTCACATTCATTTATGTACATTAGGAATTGTTAATGAATGATTCATCAGATTTGGGTTGTTTCTGTGGCTTTCATGGCTGTCTATTAAGCTTTAAATCAAAACAGGTCTGACAACAGCTCTCTCACCAGTGAGGGGATCTAATACAATTCAGTATATTTACTAAAGACCTACAGTTTATCGTGTAGCAGGTCCGACAAAGTCAGAAGTTCTGTTCTAATTATTCTCATGGAATCGATCGCTGTCGGTCACAGTGTCCGCAGGAATTTAAACTCCACACATGGTTGCTTTAAAGTCAAAGTATTCTGTCACTTTAAGTGAAACAGTAAGTGGCATGATGTTTTCACAGCAACATGAGTGCAGAGATGATACTCCCTCGTGGACACAGATGAGTAGTTGTTCTTATTTTACAGCCTTCTAGTTAGGCAGGATAATAGCAGTAAGTGACAGGCTGCTGTTTCTGTAGAGGTGAGCACCTCTATGGCTGGGGACTTGTCTTGTTTTTGGTAGCCACAAAAAAATGTCAGAGAAGCTTGTTGCAGATGCTACAAGTTTGCAACATTGTCAAAGAATTAGTTTGAACCTAAATCATGATATTTTCTTAATCCAAGCAGTCTTGTTGCCTGGATTTCCAGCACTCCTTCATTTAGCCACTCATGGCTAGGCATGTAGACCACGGCCTCTGATGACGGACACTTTAATGTTCACTGGCTGTTTCTCTTATTTGATTTGTAGTGTTGACACATGCTGACACAAGATAGATTATTATTCTTACAGTAATCCATGCAGCCCTTCTGTCCCTGAAACTATAAGATCATACTGTCGAAAATAAAACTTGTCCATGTGAGACAGTGCTGTCGTAGTAGTAGTGTGATGATTTGAGAATGCACTTCCTTATTAGTGTTGGTGAATATACAGTGACGCCCCAGGTCATGTCCTCCATTACGGAGTGACATATCTGGATTTACTTGTGATTAGTGCTGTGCACATCCTCAGCTATCAAACTTGACTGAAGCTGTCACCATCCCATGAATCGTGCCTCGGGGGCAGACATGATGTACTTTTCAGGAGCTTCCTCTGGGCGAACCTGCTCACTTGCGACTGTGGTGAAATTATTCAGGGTGAACTTGTCTACCCAAAGGCACACTGGTGGAACAGTGACAGTTTGGGGGTTGTGTGATAGCTGAGAGCGTTGTCATATGAGTTATTATTGAAGCAGCCAGATATACCACAATGCAGCAGATTCCCCGCAACAGCCTTGAATCTGCCCCAGGCATGAAAACCTATTAAGATGCAATGCAGGAAGCGACGAAAGGACTGAAGGAATGATGTAAGGGAGAAGGGCTGCAGACAGAATTATCACCACGTCTACACAAGGCTGCATTTGATTTCATTAATTCTAATTAAATGATTTTGTGTCAGCAGTCAAATCATTTCTGATTCGTTAAAAGACCTCAGTTGATTGCATAAGAACATGCTGCCACGTTCCTGGGGTGACGGATGAAACGATGTGGAATGATGTTTTAATGGCACAGAAATGTCCTGTTCAGTATTATGTGTGTTTTTTACTTATAAGAGATGTAGAAAATATAGAACACAGGGGAGAAGGTGGAGGAGGAAGAAAGTGGACAACATGGAGAAATATGCAGACTGCAAGCAGCGCCAGACTCTGTTTGGACGTCTAACATTCATTATGTCTGTTTCTCTGGGGCTGGTAGTCAGAGCTCAGTAGGAGATCGCAGCCAGGCAGCAGAGAAACCAAGGGCACTGCCAGAGGCTTGATTTACACAACAAAAAGACATTTCACCCCGCGTGACCCGTACGGGACTTTTTTCATTGTTTCTCCAAGTTTTGTCAAGTTTATGTAGCGTTGGCTGCCAAGAAGGAAATATTCTCATAGTAAGAGCTGTGGATGCTGGCCGCTGCACACCCTCAGCATCTGTCTACGTTTGTTGCATCAGTGCTGCAGATCATGTCAGCAGGTATAAAGTCTGAACTATGCTAATCACTCTTTGCTATTAGAGTGAAGCCAAGTGATCCAACAGAAAGTCAAACTGGATATCTGCCATTATAAAGCACAGCACACCCTGTGTATTTACATAAATTCCAGGTCTCCTCTATCGTTCTTATTATAATTCCTTTTTGCTTTGGCACGAACCGCTATTCCCCAAACTGGTTGTATAAGAAAAATATCCTTATTATACATTACCATGCAGTATAATTTCATACATATTTGACTTGTTTTGACCTGTTGACCAAACTGTTGATGCCAAAAATCTATTTTTGTAAAAACAAAAAAAGCCCTCAGTTCAGTCAACACTTGACTTCCATATGCTAACAGCAACAGTGCTAATATGCTAATATAGTGATCTATGTCTTAGCTTGTAGCACAAAGTACAGGTCAGGGTGACAGAAATGGTAAAGTACCCATAAAAAAAGAGGAAGCCACCTAGTCTTCTGATTGGTCAGCTCGAAAGGCCTGAGCAGGCACACACCCCCACCCCATCAACACCACCACCCAGCATCACCTCTGTCAGCCCAAAGAGCGACACAAGGAGAGGAAGGGAAGATTTTTTTTTCTTTTTTCCAAGCATTGACACAACACACACACACACAGCATTCCCCTGAAATTTTGTTGATGAGCGTATTGTTTGCTGCCTGAATTCTCTCGTATTCTGCTCCACCCCTCTGACTGATGGATAGTGGTTAAGCCATGACTGTTACACAGTCACAGGTCTGTGTTTCAACATTAGATCATTAGACTTCAAACGAACCATGATGAGCGTACAGGTGTGTGTTTATTAGCCATTTTACAGCTGCTTCAAAAGTGACTCAGCAAACCAGAACCGAGAGCCAAAGCAATCTGTTCAGTCACCACAGGCAAAAAAATAAAAAAAAGTCTAATTTATGACTTCAGGCATCACATCTTTGCACTAATTTTTGTGAGAGACTGTCTGTGACAAACTCATCACTAAAGTTACCTCATTATAGCTAAGCTGCTGTTAAGTGAAGGAGACATTCAGTGTTCACCTTTAAAAAGAGGCAGTGACAGACAAGCTAGATCAAAACGAGATGACAGGAGCAGGAATAAACTGATATTTTCATTTTAAAAATCCCAGCACGATGGGTGGGGCTCCAAATATCACGACAGAAATATGGCAGGTAAACACACACACACACACGGCCCATTACACCCTCTGCAACCCTGATTGAGTGTAAGTGTCTGTGTTGGCGGTCAAGGTCAGCTGATAATGGGAGAGATTGAGGACGGGGTGAGGCGGCGGCGGTGGCAGGGGGGGTCTGCAGCAGTCTCAGGTAATGAGATTTACGACCCTGAGCTCTCACTGCACTCCTCCCCCCACCCCCACCCCCAGCTAACATGATTTATAGATCTAATAGACGTCAGTGCTCCCGCCTAAGATAGAGGCTTCACATTATCACCAAGGGAAAGTCATCCTTTCAACAGGGCAAAAATATAGAGACGACTCTACCGAGACGTCCCCGTGCCTGTGTGTGTGTGTGTATACGCTGTGGCAGGCTAATCCTTCTGTGCATGCCATGGTGACACATTTGTGCATGTGATGACATCTAAATACACAAAATACATGTTGCAACATTTTCAATAGTCTGAAAAAATTATAAATTACTTCATGTGCATCAAAGTAAACAGACACTGAGGCCACCTGACATGTAGCAGCTTCACAACCCTTTCCCTGTTAAAAAACAACAAACACACACAGCCTGTATGGAAAAACTCAGACACATTTCATTGTGATGTCTTGTGCTTTTTATCAGTTCAAAAATAATGTGCATACTTCTACGACTTAAAGATACCCTCTTGGCCATCTTCCTTGTGGTCAATGGTGCGCACTCTGCAGACACAACAGGCTGACACATGCAGCAAATCAGAGGAAGAAAGGCACAGAGAGCCCCTTTTTCAAAATAAAAGACCTCGGACTCATGATTGTAAGTCACAACCATCCTACAGCAATATAACACCATAACCAGTGGAGGGAGGCCACAGTGAAAAAAGCTCAAAGCACTAACAGGTGAAGAAGCTTTTTATTTGATTGGGGTTCTCTTTAAACAGTCACATTAGTGTGTGATCGGTTGATTCTTGCAGCACTCAGAAAGGCTCCAGTTGTGAAACACTTCTGCTGTGGAAGCCAGTGTTCTGTTGATTTGTGCTACTTATCAGTCTGTTCGCTCACATAGCCAGGGTGAGGGTTAGCGTTAGGCACTACTATTAAATCACTCTACCAGTAGTATGTTTGGACACAGCAGCATTATTAGACAGTAAACCAGTATACAGGGCTGACAACACTGTGTAAAAACAGGATTTAGGTTGCAGATTAATTTGGTGCAATAGACATGTTTGGACACTGAGCAATGCAAAGAATAAAATTTACCCAGGAGCAAAAGCTTTGAAAACAAGTGAAGTTGTAGGTATGCACTGAGGCACAGCCATGACTAATCAAATGTGGTTACATTTAGAGTAACACTGCAAGATGTTTGGTCTTTGAAAGGAAGTAGTTTTAATAGTTAATGTTGACGTTTGCATGTCGACAGGAGCTGTTTCAATCCTTACTTGTTCTGTAAAACAACCCTCAAATAATAAATGTGAACAATGTTAAAGCAATAACAACCCGGTCTAAAACTATAGCTATTACAGGAATTAAAATGCAAATCCAGAAAGCTGCCACACAGAAGTAATGGGATTACTCTGACATGCTACCCTCCATGCTGTTCTGCTCAAGCGATAACGCTCTAAACAAAATGACATTCAACTGAGACAACACACACAAACGATGCTATTGTTCCAGTAGGCTGCACAAGCCAGCTGAGGCACAGCGGCGGTAAGGATGGAAGCCATTGAACTTACTGCTCATTACCAGTACAACCTCTCCTGGAGCAGGAAAGAAAAAAAAACACAACAGAGGCAACATTCAGTGTCTGTTCAGCTCTGTTTACTGACTGTTCGGCACAGAAAAAGCCAGACAATATGGTGACAGCCAGATTGCCTCCCAATAGATGCAGTGCTAATATTTGCACTAGGCCTGCTGTACGTGTTGAAAAATATGGTAGATTGGATTTCGAGCACACCCTTACACACATAAACACCCCCGTCGGTTGTTTGTTCTCATGCAGCCTCCCATCTTGGTGTATTTTGAGAATTAAACCAATAAGCCCCCCTGCTAAGCTCAGCCTAGCAGTTATTGATGTGCTGCCTTTTTATTGTCTGGAGTTTATTCTGTTCATATTCACTGTGTCTGCCTTTGTGCCAGGAAGCAGCTACACTGACACTCAGAGACACACGAGCAGCTGTGGAATTAAAGGCAAAAATGTGTTGTAGACATCACATCTGTGCTCTGATAAGAGCAAGTGTTTCATTGGGTTGTTTATTTTTGTTGTAAAATAGAAGCATTTTTGAATTGAAAAGTACTTTAAGGAGCATTACAGCCAATCACAGACAAGCATTTGAAGCTAAATGTGACTCAAAGCTAAGGCCTAAAATGTGTTTAGACACCAAGCATCTTCCCTGCCTCTGTGTCTGCAGACATCCAGAGTTAATTTGGATTTAAAGGGAAAAACTGCACAGAGAAATGGTGCAGAAATGCAATTTAAAACTTGGCCTTCTGCTTTTTATCATTAATTTTTTAAATAATTTTCTCTCTATTAGCTTTGAGGAGCATGTTTAGAAGAGCAGAGCAGAACGTCATTATAGTCCAAACAGCTATTCATTTTTAGCCTCCAAGTGCAGCAGTGCTGTGCCTGCTGTCTGCATCTGCACCATTTAAACAAAGAGTGTGTGTGTTTGGAAATATTTGATACTGGAGACGCCAATCTCATGTGTGAAACACCAGCAGACTTCTGTGGTACTGAAAGGGAGCACAATCCCTGAGTTAGTCTGTTCAAAAATGTTTTTTTGCAGGCGATTTTAAAGGAAATACAAAACCTTTTTTAACTGGGCTGACTCAGCCGAGCTGCCCCTGCATGCCGGTGAAATCACACAGTATTATCTGTCCTATATCATTTTATCTCATCACACAGTGTCTCTGTAGGGGTACGCCAGTGCTCAAGTTCACAGGGAAGTTTGTCACATTGATAGCAGGTGGGATAACAGGTGCGGTCCGATGGAAGAGATTGTGTTTAAAAAGTTGCAGACGTGACTAAAAACGCAAAAACATTTTCTTCCAAGATTTCAATAAAAACCTTATAAAGAGGAAACGCAGAGAGGCTTCGGATGTTCTTATTAATTTGGTTTGTTTGTTGGCTGCTCGGCTCTTTCACCTGAGGTAACGTTCTCGGCTGCGAGGACAATAAATAGTGCTGCTTGACAATTTCCAGCTCAATAGAGAAAATGCACTGTTGATTTCTCAGTGGTGTCTCAGCTGCTTTATTAGCACAGAGCTAAAGGCGCATTTGTTTTTTTTCACACTGTTTATTCCTCTGTTGGTGTCGGTCTCCTGAGCTCCGTGCAATCGGTGAATTTGTGGCGGCTGCAGAAATAATCAATGTGCAGCTCTAATAATGAAACTTTAGGCTGATGCAGAGGACAATACAATACAAGCTTTTTCCCCTTGTATTTCTGTGAAGGTCCATTTTTATTTTCTCTTATTAGATGCCTAAATGTTCATTTAAAAGAGATTAATAGAAACCTTTTAACTGCAAACAGGTACAGTAGCAGCGCTTCAATGCAACCACAAACATCACAGCTTTGTCTCAGCACAGAGGAGGCTGAGTGTTGCCAGAGAGAGCTTAAAATGGCTGCTGAAAGTCAGAATACTGGAGCTGAACCAAGCCCAGCAGACGGTGGACAGGCTTGCGGTTGGATGGCTGGGTTCAAAGGCAGCAGCTTGTTAGGATGGAAATGGATTAGCGAGAGGCACAATGGGAGTCTTAGGCGTGTCTGCGGCGTTGTGTTAAAGCCCTGCCTACGTTGCCCGGGCTGCTAGACTCATTTATGCCCAGCGGTGCATGCAGCAGCCAACTCTCTCTCTCTCTCTCTCACACACACAGGGCTTTTCTAATTGCCATGGTTTCTTCTGTGCTTGCAGCGACAGCCTTGATTCAGCATCCATCAAAGCCCTGAATTAACCTGCGGCGCCGCACAATTGTTCTGTTTGTCACATGCAGCTGGAAGTGGAATTACTTCTCTAACACTGTTTTGTTACGTTGCTGGAGACACTGCAGAGACTGTTACAGTTGGGTGGAGAATCTCTGAACAATAAGCAGGTTTTCTTCACCTGCAAAAAAATAACTCCGTTCCAAACTGATAAAACTCACATTTAGTATTTATTTCTCCTGCCTTCAAAGCAGGTGTTAGAGTAACATGTTTAAAGGATTATTCCAGTTCCCGGCCGCATTTTCCATCATGGCTGTTTGTGGCACTAAAGGTCATACTAACTGCATTGTGTAGAAATAAAGTGCACAGGGATGGCTAATGCAGCTTTCCAAACATGAACTGGTTTAAAAGAGTTTTGTTTATGTTTTAGAGTTTGTTTATCATGAAAAGTGGTGCACAAATGATGATTTGATACCTGGGCATGCAAATAGAAAATGATGCAAACAGTGTCCCACAGTGATGTCTGGTCACTTCCGTCAGGGCAGAAATGTTAGCATGCTAACCTACTGAACTTGTGGCAAATGGTGAACATAGTGAACAGTGTAGCTCGCTTATTCACCATTTGCTGCTTTAGCAGCATTGCATTTGAAATTTTGGGGGTTTTTTTGCATGATGTAAGAGCAAACAGAGCCTGCCGCTATTTCTGCATCTAATGGCCCCTTGTTTATATGTTTTTAATGTGTATGTGTAAATCACATAATTTAATACAAAAGTTTAGACCATAAATGCTCTGATAGACTCCTGAGTGATTCGGATTCCCTTGTTTTCATGGGGATATTTAATGTCTTTATTAAATAGCAGTCAGTGGAGGTATGACAGCAAATGAGGGGAGAGACCTGCTGTAAATGGTAGAACTGTAGACAAGCATGTCATACTGTGCGCATACTGCTGTGCAGAGACACACTGGGCTCACATCACAGGCAACAAAAAACAGCATACTCTAGCTTGTAGAAAGTATCAGTCAGTCACAGGCTGACATGTGTAGACAAGCATCAGTCTGCAGTTTTCATTTAAGACTTGTCACAGTAGGAAACATACAGGCCTAAATAATGAATGATGGCTGTTCTCTTCAGTTTCAGGGTGTTGGATATGTTGGTTGACTGTTGTGCTGGAATTTAAAAAAAAAAGAAAGAAGTGAAACCATCCATAATATTATTAGAAACACCTGAGCTCATGCCCTTGTGATAAAAGCCTGTTCACACTCAGAGGCTTTAGAGTGTCCAATTAACCCAAACTGCATGGGAGAGGAAACTGGAGCACCTGGAGGAAACCCACTCAGGAACAAGTAGAGCTCCTCACTGCACAAAGAAGGAAACGCAACACAGAAGGGGAGGCGCTGTGTGACTGACAGAAAAAAGCTGCATGTTGTTCGGATACTGGTCTCAAAATAATACACAGTTACAATAAGAAACTGTAGTCTGTATCTGATAAGATGTTACATTAATAATAATAATGCTTAAGTTAATGCATGAATTAATAAATATAGCCCTTCTTATTGATCTCTGTGTTTTATTTGGATGACACCTGCTTTGTAGAATACATTCAGATTTATGCTGGATAGAGATCAATCGGGAAACAATGAGGTCATAATGATGAATTAACAATTTCTGACATAAGAACTGGAAGTACTGGAGTGTACTTGAACTTATTGTGAGGTAATGACTTGTAATCATGATGAAGTAAGTGTGAAATATTTAAATAGATCCACTCTCTAATGACTCTGACCATAGCTCACAGTGATCAGCAGGAGTTCATGATATTTATGAATTCAAGTGTTAACTAATCATATGTTAAGCATTACTTAAGCATATTAATGCACAGTTATTATGAAGTATTACTAACAACAACAAATAAACCAAACAAACCCATGTATCCATGTAGCCCCAAAATAGCTACGGTAATAATAATAATAATAATAATGATAATTACAATAGCACTCTTTCAGAAGACACATTTTCTGTCATGTTCTGTGTACGTATGCAAAGAATGGGAACAAAGTGGTCAGATTTGATGGGATTTGTTGGCACAAAGTTAAATATATAGACATAAAACATATGTTTTGGGTGAAGAAGTCACACTAACCGACAGTGGTGTGTTTTCTTGAGCTAAAAGTAGCAACCCCCAGATGTGTTTTTGTGGTCATGGCTTGAGTATTGTGCAAGTGCAGCCTGAGTAAATGAGGACTGACAGGCCCCTAATGCCCTCTGCAGCGAATAAATGGATAATCGAGAATCCTGTTGTGACGCCCCCCCACCCTGTGTCTGAGATGAGACACGTAGCCATCTGAGCACTCCAGTGACACAGCCAGAGATTGATTTTTGTGTGTGTTTGTGTGTGAGAGTGACAGAAAGATGAATTTATTCACTGAGTTTCATAGTATCAGTCACACTATTTACATATTCATTTAATGCAGTGACAGTGATGGTATTCTGCTGCTCTCTCCATGGTGCTGGTTTTCCATTCACCGTTAAAGAACAGGGAGGCTTAAACCCTTCACAACATCCACTCAAATTCACACAATGAGAAGGACAGACATGAATAGACCTGCATCTAACAATGATTAGTTTGTATTCTTGCTGTATGGTTCTCAGACATAAGAAAAAGAAAATTGTGCACATGTAATTTCAGTCAGACAGCATCTGCTCAAGAAGATTGTGACTAAAGGCTCAACAACAGAAATTAGTTCAGTGAAGTGAAAAATGAAAAACAAAGTTTTAACAAAAATCTTATTTGGAGCTCACCATGTGTCTCTGGCTGTAGAGCTGAAGTGGGCATGTGACCTATGAAGCCACCTCCAGCAGCACCTACCTGTCATTTAAGCATCAGTCGATCAATCAATCTTTGCTTTATATAGATTATTGTATTTTCACAGACATGCGTGCACTCATACACGCCACCAATTCAAACAGTGTGCTTAGGGCTGATATAAATATATAAATTAAATGGATTAACCTTTAAAGATGTTACTAAGAGTTTGACATTTTAGTATGTTGGCATTGACTAAGTTTTTGATCCAGCCTCAAGTGGCCATTAGAGGAACTGCAGGTTAATGTGTTTGTAATTCAAGTAATTCAATTGTCTTCTGTGTTGGAGCGATTCTTTGCCATTTTAGGCATAAAATCCATCCATCTGCCTTCGAACAGCACTACCTGGCCATTTTGGCAATTAGAAGTAGCTGCCTGCTAATCACCTAAACCAGGTGTAGTTACAAACTTAGTTATTTACAGAAATACAGAAATCGGTTTATTATTATTAACCTTAAGATTGTGGAAAAATATACATTAGCAGAAAGTCTGAAAAGAGCCCATAAAATCAGTGCTGTAATCTGAGATTATATAGATTTTTATGTATAATGCAGCAGAAAATGCAGTTGTTAAAGACCTTATCACTTACAGTCCACACAACATAGATGTGTCTATTATGTACCTGTTTTTGTTTAATTCTAATTTAACAATTCACACTTTCTGCATACAAAACTAGTATTTGCAGCTCAGAAAAAGGACAAGTGTCTTTTTTGAAATCAAGAAAAAAATGTTTACTTTCTCTGTGGCCCGTGATGGAAACGATAGAGAAGTGTAATGAAATAAAAGCCCGGCAGAGGAGAAAGACTACCGGGCAAGTCACGTCCGTCTGCAATGCACTTATCAGGTGGGGATTTTCTGGAAGTGTCAGTCGGCATAGGAAGCCTTCAAGGCTCTCGGGGAAAGGGGATGCTGCGGTAGTGACAAGGCTATCTGCCTCTGACAGCCCAAAGACCTAAAACCGGATGGCTGGGAGAGATAAGGTTCTGTCAGCACTGGACACACACAAACAGACAGGACACACACACATACACAGGATACGGGCATAGTTGCCTGCACACACACACAAACACACAATCACAACACTGGCATTCACTTTGCATGAACAAATTCCCCATTGCCTGACCACTCGCTCATTCATTCACTCATGTGCACTGACACACACATACACACAGGCTCCCTGTCTGCCAGCCAGCAAGGCTTCCCATTAGCTGTGGTGCAGTGTGCTGGGTGAGGAGCGCTGGGGCGAGAGACATCAATTTGCTTCCTCTAATGCGCTCGCTGCCCCCACAAGACATATTGATTATTTCTTCCCCGCAAAGCGACAAATAGCAATTTCAGGGGCATAATGGAGATAGATGGTTGGTTTATAAGAAGCCCCCAAAGAAAAGTTGTAAGGGGGTGGAGGGCTGTGGGGGGGGGGGGGGGTGCACCTCCTCCTCCTCCCACTCTTCATTCCCTCGCCTCCCACAGTCTCTTACGTTTTAACTTTCCACCACATCCACCTTTTCCATGTCGCTGCCACTTTCACACAAAAAAAGGAACCTGCACACAAAAGAAAATAAAGAAGCCTGGTGTGCTTTAAAAAAAAATTCAGTCATAGAGGGGTGTATCCATGACAAGGTGAAGGTATGGTTTGGGCTGTGGGGTGCGCAGATGTTGAGGCGCGCCACCAATGCACATTCATTACGCGTCGCCTCCTCCCGTCTTAATGGTTGTACTGCAGAGAGCAGCTGCTGCCGCAGTGTTTGCTGCGCCTCACCCTCCGTCTGTTCCATCTACCTCATATCCCCCTTGTTATCATCAGCGTGTCTGAACCATGGGTTGCTCTTATGGTGAGATAATGAATATTTGGCTTCACTCTCCCAAAAGTTTCACTTGAAGTTCTGGGATGACTTTCTATTTTAGGGAGCTGGATTGTTATTGACATTTATCTCAAGAAAGAGGTTCTTGTATAATCTTTGCTGCCCTCAGGGCTGTTCTCACCTTGTCAGTCACACAGATTATCTCCTGAAGTGAAGAGCCACACGCTGTTTTTCACTTTTCTTCTTCAGAACTGAGAGGGGACACACATCACTGTGTCGTCATTCAGTCTGTTTTCTCAACATTAAAGTTGAGAAGAGTTCACGTTAGAGGCACGTAAACGTGTTAGCATGTTTCTGTAGGGATGGTATTTTTGGACATTGGTTGCGTCTACTGAATGATGATCTGCTAGAGATACGGTGAAAGGTCAAACAGTTCTTAGGCTATCCAGTGATTGTCTACCAGTAGCTTCAACTGCTGTGGCATTTACAGTTGCATTAATTGATTAGATGTTCATCAGCATGATAGACAAAGGAGGGATCCTTTCTAGCCTGACTGATGTCATGCTAAAAGACTGTTCCAATGACATTTGGACTGGAGGCCTGAGTCCTTTTCTCAGAGCATTTATAAGGATTGTTGTGTTTTTCCTTTGCAAACATACAAAGATGGTGCAGACTCATTTATTTAATAATGCTGTTATGTATTCTCCATATACTAAGAAAGACTCAGGCCTATCAAGGGAGCATCATCAACTTTGAGAAGCAGCTTTAGACTGACTGAAATAAGATGCATACATATCTTTTAATTACCATCTAACACTTGACTTCCTTTTAGCATCATATATAATCTCTTCAACTAGGATGTATTTACAGAAATGATCTTTACCTAACTGTGAATCTGTGCAGAATTCCACACTCACACTGGATATTCTTAGTTTACCTTGTCGTATGAGGTGCTAGCTGATTTCAGGATGTCGATAAGTGGCAGCCGTTGAAGCCATTATTGCTGCAGACTCCAGACTGCAAATGAGGTGATACAGTATATACGTGTGCTGCTCATCACATTAAGGGGCTGATGTTGCTCATAAAAAGTTTGGCAGCAGATAACTTTTTCTCCCCACAAACATGATGTCTACTGGTGATACTGTAAGTGTCGAGGGACAGAGATCCAGGTTGTTGATTGTTGAGAAAATTAATGGATTTTTTTTTCACCGTATTGTTGATCTGAAAATATGTACACTGCCTGGCTTGTGATTGTGTCACATAAAAATTGGCAAAAGCACACACAGACCCAGTGAGTGTGAACAGATGGTTTAAGTTCAGGCGTGCACACCCCGAGGGACCGAGGAAGTAAATATTTGACTGTTGGTACTTCAGATGAGAGTTTCAGCCTATTTATTCTGCACAGACTCATGTGTGGGTGTAATATCAGTTCATTTCTAATTTCTAACATAATAACCCAATCAGTCATTAGTATTCACAGGGAGGTCCATTTTTACAAGTAAACAAGAGTCTGCAGATGAGGCAGCAGGCTGTGCTCGGCTGTTTTTGGCTCTCAGCAGCTACTATTCAATGTTAATAGTGCTCAACATGTTCATGTTTGTACCACACTGACATGGCATTATACAGAACACAGTTACAAGCAGATGAGTTGGGAAATAATCTACATCTTGGTCTACAGAAGTGTCGACAGGCCTGTGGCCATGAACACCATACAACAATGTGAAAATGTGAAAGGAGTCACTGACATGACGTATCCCCTGAATACCTCACTGTGTTCAGTTTGATGGAGCTTTATAACAGACATGTGGGGCACTTTCACTGCTTTTGTTGCTTTGTTTTTAGCTATTTACAGCAAAGAAAAGCTCTGGAAATTAACAGAGTGCTTCTTACGCAGGACCAAATAACACAAAGACAAAGTCAGCAGGTGAACACAGTGGAGTTGGTGGAGACTAAAAAAAACAGCAAATATAAAGAATATTGAGCATATAATCAATAACATGAGCCTTAAATTAATCTAAGTGCTTCAAGGCTTTGCTGGCTGAATGAAGACAAATCTGATTTTTTTTTTCTATTGATGTGACTGTTGAATTTCTTTCCCCCGGTCTGTATGGACACAAAAACCTGATCATCAATCCTGATCTATAGGATGTAGTCTATTAAATAGCAGATTCTTGTAAATATAATGGTGTAAATGTGAAGTAATGCCGTAAACAGTAGAGCTAATGTGTTGTTTTGCTCATTGTGGCTCGTCATGGCAGAAGCAGCACAGCTGAAACAGGTTTGGTTAACAATGGTTCAGCTCAGCAGAGCCACACTATCAATTATCTCATCAATTACAGCTGCGCATCCTGCTGCAAGCTGATATAATGTCTGTGCTGACAAATGTTTGTCTCCTTGTCACACTGACACGACCTGCCGAGGCTCTTGGACAGCCGTCATTAAAGTTTTTAGTTGTTCTTTTCCTGCTGCGACAAGTCAAAAAGTTTAAAAGTCTGGTCTGCTCCCAGTAAGAATTTAAGGGGAGCTGGGAATTCTTTAAACACAGTGAAATGCTGCTTTGACACTAAATGAGAGGGAAAAAGTGCAAATTTCTTCACTCTGTGGTTCAATACTTTACATTCCACATTTCCTTTCCACATTCCAACCACATAATAATTACTAAGCAAAGGTCATTAATAATGCAAGATTGACATTTACTTTCAGGTTCTCAGACATTTGCTAAGGTGACTTTTCTCCATCCCTAAATCTCCCCTGTGTGGGACTGCGCAGTACATCAACCCCAGCTTCTCCAAACATATTTTATCTGCTGATTTTTTCATATTTGTGTGATGTATTGCAGGGGAGGTTTGGGTCTCTTTGAGCTGTGATTTTTCTCACAGAGGCGTCTTCCTCCTTTTGCTCGAGTTTCACTTTATCACAGTCCCTTTAAATATTTCATACATCTTTTTTATTTTTCATTGTTTCGTCACCTGAATATCGCACAAATCGCAACAGAGCTTATTTATCAATAATTCAGTGTTTTTGTGGTGTGACTGATGGAGAAAAGTTCCACTGATGTGAATGATTTACTGCACGTTAAAGCTGTTACATTGGAAACACTTTTATTATTTTTTGTAAAGTATGTTTAAAAATGCAAATCAATGTCTTCCTCTGTGCAGATTGTTTTCCAACAACAAGAACAAGGATGCTCGGTTTAAACATGTCATGAATAAAGCAAGCATGACAGGCCATTTTGTTGTGTTTAACATGAATGGATCACAGCTTTAATTGCATGCAACACACTTGCAGAGGGCCATTAACCACAATAAATAACTTCCAGAGTTGGTTAGAAGAATTTGCAAAAACTTTGACCGTTCCAGCGCCTTTTGTGCTCCTCTGGCGGCAGCGCATTATCAATGTGGTTTGTTAAATGAAGGTAATGTAGCCATTACAAAGTGTAACAGCTCCTTGCTTGTGTGTAAACTGACACCCTTAACCAAATGGAATTTTTAAACACCCGAGACAATCCTCAGCAGACTAATAACACCTCCTTCCCCAGAGATGCTGCAGACCTAAATTATAGGAAACAGCCCAGACAGACAGAAGTGACACAGAGGCGCATGCAAAATGAGCTTATTATCCCTGTTACTGTCAATGCAGCACGGCCAAGCTGTCAGTGATCACAACAGACATGTTGTATACGGTGGCGGCATTACAGGCGCCGGCCTGATAAGAGGAACGATCCACAGCCGTGATGAAAACAGACAGGTTAGATAGAGAGAGAGAGGAGAGAGAAGGGATGGATGGATGGAGGGAGAGGATGGTGGAGCTGGAGGATGGGAGTGATGGAGGGGTGAGGGCGATGGCTATTATCCTGCATCGATTTACTCCAGTCAGGGATGGCTGGACGCGTAATGAAGTGTGGGATCTGGGGGTTGCCGCGTGCGCTTGTCTGCGCCTTATAGCTTTTTGGATGTATTGTGGGGCTGATGTGTCACCTGTGTGTGTAACATGCAGATGGTGAGATGTAATCTGCTGTGACAAAATTAGATCTTTGTTTGGAGGAATGATGTAGAAGATGTTTTCCTCATTTCAAAGTCAGGTTCTACATTAAAAGGACAATACAGCTATTACCTCACAGTGTTTCTAAGGCCTTTAAATGTCAGTAAAGCACATAAATATACTCAGGTTTTTTTATTTGTAGCATGAAATATGCAGTCAGGCAAACAGTAGAAATGTCTCTGAAATAAAAACAAAGCAGAAGAATTACATCAGGCATGTAAATAAAAATGGTAGCAGTGGGAGAAATTAAAGACATTTTCATCCTTCTCCTTTTTCCTTGATTTCCCTCCCCCGGAGCGCCACACTTCTTCTCCCAGTCTAATCCGCTGCTCGACATGCTCCCTCTTTGTTCCGCGACCCTGACAAGTTGTCTCGTTCCCCGTGCTCTGAGGACAGCCCTGGTGTGCTCGGGGATAATGGAATGAAATGCTGGAGTGATAAACCCCCGAGGATGCTAGGAGAAAACACAGGAGTGTGTCAACCCGGGGTGATAACACTCTATTCTCCCGTGTGTCTGTCGGAGGAGCCGGGGATTATGGTTTTACGGGCGGGCTCTGGCGATTTGCAGCCCTGGATGTTTACACTGGGAAGGTGTCATGGGGCAACAGAGGAATATTCTCACATCTGTCTCACACAAAGGTCTTCATTAGTTTGGAGCCTTGCTTCACATTGTGAAATCATATCTTAGTGGACAGGTAATTTAAACCCACCATATCAAAGTTTTACGGCACTCCCCGGGATATTATAATTCCTGGAGAAATGTGGTTTGTTTTGTCACACGGCTGCATCACAGCTAAAGTAGGAATCAATATGTCGGTACTGTGACATTTAAAGTCTAAAGTGATATTCTGTCGACTACAAATCCCATGAAAAGACCAAAACTAACAAGGAATGAGTGGCTTAAGCCTTGATAAAGCCGCCGTGAAGCTCCATTCTAATTCATAAAACCACATCGGTGACATGTTCCCCTCATTACAATCAACATGGGCGCTGGAATTTACTTAGCTGACACACAAGAGTCAGGAAGGTGGAACCAAAAATACATAGTTAGGTTTAAGAAAAAGGTTGTTTTTTAAGCCCCAAAAATCTTCTTTTTTTAACCATTTGTCAATACAAAATTTTTTCCATGAAGCTTGACTCACACATTTCCACAGCAGTAAGTTGTGTAGTGTTTTTGCCACCATTTCTATTTTCTCTTCCAGTTTAGTCAGGGTTTCTCTTTGCGGTGAATTCATGCTGTAGATCTGTCCAGTGAAACCATTTTCCCTGTGCTCTGCAGCCCGCCTGCCTCTCTGCTGAGACAGTAATTGCTAAGAATAGTGATACTCACTTTTTACGCCCAGGTTCTGATTGAGATTATTTCATATTTTAGACCTCTGTCACTGCTGTGAGAGAATATTGAGCCTCTTTGCTGTAGCTGACACTCTGGTCCTGACCATTATCAGACATGAAATATGATTTGTGACTCCGAGTGAGGCAGTGACACATGATAAATCAATAAAAAACTGATTGGTAAGCCTGCTTTGTTTTTGCAAAACAATCACCAGACTTTGAGGTTCTTGATGAAGTTCAAGACCTGAAACTTGGCTGTTTCTGGCAAACGTTCTTCTTGTGCTATTGCGCTGTTGTCCACCTGCTCTTGACCCCAATCTCCCTTATATCCAGGGGAGCTGGACTCGCCTTGTCATCCCCCCCCCCCCCCCCCCCCCCCCCCCCCACACACACACACACACACTAACCACACAACACTGACTTAACCCCAACCCATCTGACAATCGAACAATCTTTAATCTCGACCTTGACCACAAGGTAAAGAGAGGGAGGGGAAATAAGTTCAGGGAGGAAGCTCCATGAAAACCTCCCACCCTAAAAATAGAAAAGGTGGCAATTAAGTGCCAATCTAATCATCCCTCTGGTAAACGAGCCCTGAAGATTCCGCCCTCATATCCCCAAAGGCTTTTTTTTCACACCACTTCCTCATCATTGCTGGCTATCGGCTTAATTACGCCCCCACCATCCCACAGATAAGAGAGTGATAGCCTTATCACCACGGCTCATTTCCAAATCCATGAAATTAATAAAGTCTACCTCCTCGTCTCGGTTCTGGGGCCAAACTTTATATTAGCTGTCACATACGAGAACTGCATGAAGTACTACTTGGTCGGTTCATACAGCTGGCAGGAAACCACCCTCCAGGAGACTGAAGACGACGAAGGAGGAGAACATTTTTGTTTTAAGCAAATGGTATCTGTGCTGCAGTTTTTCACCCTGATGAGGGTTATGTCTGCGTGTTAGTTCCTGTGGCGTCATTTATCGCTCGCAGAGTGGCTTGATTGTCCATTTGGTTTAGTTAAGTACTTCATTTTCCTTAATCTACACCTTGGGAAAAAGGCTAAATTGCACACTTCCCCCACTGTAGCAAACATTAGTTGTGAGATATCAATTAGTAGAAATATGTAAGACAGCCCATAAAACTCCCAGCTAACAGATAGTCTCTCTATCTGCAGATCATCAATAAACCTCTAATCAAATCAAGTGGAGCTGCTTTCCAGTCTGATCCACCTCCACTCTATGAGTTCTCCGACTCTCCATGTTGGCTGCTGTAATCAGCGGGGAGACAGCTGGCTTCACCATGCTGTTCCACCTGCCCGCTCCCCTGAGTAAAGGGCTGTGCTTCACCGACCAAATCCACTCCAAGTCTCTCTCAGAGGCACACTCCAGCATGACTGGCAGGGGTCTCACACATCGATTTCGGGGAGAAGGGGAAGGTTGGGCGGACCCGTCACCACGCTGACGCTGGCAGTGGAATGAGACGGGCTCCCACTAGGTTTGGGGGCCTGTCATTTATTTCTAAACGACGGCAGATGGTGGGTTTGGCGCTTGCACCATCCTCTCAGTCTCCCAAGGTGCAATTCTGTGATGGATGTGGCGAATGGGAGTGCTGCAGAGAAGGCTGAGGCACATCTGTGCCGGCCGATAACGGGGGGCAAAGTATGTCTGGGCTTTCTAGCCATCGACTCGCTTTCACGTATTACTCATTCCCACACAGACCTCTTGAGGACTCGCATCTTTCTGAGTTTATTTGCCTCTCACTTTCATAGCTTTGCTTTCTACTGCTCTTATCAGCAGGGCACCTTTCTGTTTACTGTGCAGGAGGGGACATTCAAGTTTGACACTGTTACCCAGCTGGGAAAATCCATACTCGCTTTCTCTCTTGAAAATGATAGTTGGTGTGATGGTTTATCACCACAGAGTTCTGCTAATTTCAATAAAGTCTTTTGGTTATATTGTTAAAGTAATTTTAACAGGAGAATAACACCTATGATTTTCATCGGGGACAAGTCAAAGTCATGACACACAGGGTGAATAAGCCAGTGCTGCAATCACTGTGGACATTTTATGTGCTAGAAAATCCATTGATTGTAAATAAAGAAGGATGAGTATTATATAACATCATTGATAGGTTTCTATGAAACACTCCAGCTGTCACCGTTTTGGCAGCACCTAAGCCTAAAAGAGGAGTGTGACGGGACCCAATGGGGGGGTTGGGGATCTATATCCTTCATTAGGAGACCAAGCTGTTTTTATACCAGGTTGTAAACATGGTGTATTTTGCATGGTGGTCCATCAGGAATGACTCACTTTTTTAGCCGCCCTCAAGTGGCCGTTTGAGGATCTGCAGGTTTTCAGCTCCAAACGTTTCAACTGTCCACAAGCTTACAGGCTAAAAGATAATAGAAACTCAAGAATAGCTGTTAAGGAGAAAAGAAAAATATTCAGGGCAGAACCAAATTGATAGATGTTGTTTTTGCTGGTGTGTTTTTGAGTTGGATTTTGCTTGAATCCACCTTTACACTGCAAACATATGGGTCCTTCTTCCCTTCTCTTTTGTTCTGTTGTGACCTGAAAACAATCATAGCTTTTAGTATTTATTAATCTTCCAATTAGGTTTTGAATTCTGAGATTAATCAATAAGTGCTAAAACTGTAACAAAGTACATTTTCCTAAATAACTGTATTTATTTTGTCCACATAGCATGATTGATTAATTATCATAACAAATGCTCATTAATTTTCTCTGAGTAAAACATTTTCCACCTCCTGTTGTTTTTTAAAGATCAGCTGAATCTGGCCTTTACTAAAGCAGTTTGCAAACGCACGCCCTCGGCCCACACGCCATCTGACATGGTGGATCCGAAGGCGCATTAAAGTGAGCAATCACTGCATAACAACACCCTTGCAAAGGTCACGTCAGCTTCATCATCCTAATCATTGAAAGCCATCACTTTCCATGATTTAGGGTTGCAGTAAAAGCATCATAACCCACCCAACCACATCCCTGCCCATAAACGTATCCATGGCAACAGGGCATTGCGCTGCCCTCCGACGATGCATCTTTGGGATTCTCTGTGCGTCGCTGCAGGGTGACAAGTCAGGCGTAAAGAGTCGATTTAGCTGCGGCATCGGGGAGGCTCACACATTAGCAGAGAGGAAATGGGAGCCAGCAAATACTTAGTGGGTGATTGGCTCCGCAATAACAGAACACCCCCTTTGGCAGCTCGTCAAGCAGTGCTATACGGATGCCATTACAAACAGGGGGCCATTACCAGGCACCAAGGCTTTGTGAGGCATGTCGCTGCTTCACGCCTTTAACACCCTGAGCTTTTTAAAGATGTGTACGATCACATAGATGGACAGACGACATCAAAGTGCATTTTCATCAACAAATTGTTGGCATTTAGGGAACAACCACCACAAATAACATTTTATGTAAGAAGATAAAAACATCCTGTGCAGATCCCTCCAAAGGCCTACTTACATCAGTCCCCTTTTGCAAAAATGAAGCAATTTGGGTCAAAACATGACACACTGTGAATATACAATGCCTCAGAGGATCAGACCCAGATCTGAGCTGGAAACTAAACCTTTCTGTTTGCTTTTATAAACGCCTGGCTGCTCCTCAGTTTCATATATTAAAATGTTGCTCATGATTTGCTTTAATATCTGCTTATTTTTACCTTTTTTTTAATGGATACACATGTCCTTTAAGCTTCCGTTTGCTGTAGGCAGCACCAGAGACCAGAGCAGCATAATAATGACTCTCTCACTGTAGGAAAATGTGCTTTTTTATGCCTCATGCAGCGCTGAGGAACAGTACATGCTGTATTAAAGTAGCAAGATCTGCACAGAAAGTGCTGTTAATATGCCTTAAAAAGCCAAGTTAACCAGTGGCAGGGTGAATACTTTATCACCATAGGTTGCAGTTCTTACAGTGAGCTGAAAAGACCTGTCAAATACCAAAAACTCTCCATTGATAACAATGGCAGGGTAACAGCCTGTTCAAATCAAAGGGTTTATTACAGGCCCTAGATTTTTACAGAGTGGTCAGGGAAGCCTGCTAATGTGAAAATATTCATATTCAAATGTATTTGTATTATAATTGATAACATTACCTTAGATAACTGAAGTCATTTGCAGCTGGTATTCACAGATTGCATAAGAGCTAATTAGCCAAATTAGTAACATGCTCAAGTGAAGTTTAAGGCTACCTGAGATATCATTGTTTTATGAGGACAAACCAGGGGCCGAGGGGGGATTTAAAAACCCTGATGGAATAATAAGAGGAAAACACATTTCTGTCTGCTGCTCAGCTCCTGATTGGTTTGTGCTTCACTGCATTACCAAGAAAAAAAACCTGCTTTCACAACTTCAGCTCTCGTGTTTGATTTGAAATGCTCAACACGTCGTTTGTTGAAACAAATGTCATTTTAAGAGCACCATATGCATGGGTGGTTTAGGAGGCACTCTCAGACACACAAAAAGGCTCTCAAAGCTTCCTGTCTCAGGTGATGGGATTACTTTCAGTGAACTGCAATGATGATATGCTTGTCTGTCTGTCTCAATATTACTACAAAACATAACAAGGTGTAAAAAGAAGCTCAGTCTGCCTTGATTGGTCACCTCCTGAACAGGAACCACCTATTGTCCTGCATTACACTGCCAGGGAAAACAGTCAATCTTTCTATAGCATTAGCCACAAAATGCTAAATGCTACAGACACTATTAATAATATCTAGAAAACAACTTAAAACTTAAAACTTATATTAAACTTATGTTGTGTGTTATATATATATATATATATATATATATATATATATATATATATATATATATATATATATATATATGAAAGAGGTGGTATATATATATATATATATATATATATATATATATATGAAAGAGGTGGTACCGGGGTGCCAAATGTCTCATCTGTGACAAGCTTCAACACCATTTTTATCTGCCATGCAGTTAATTATGCCACCGCAAGAGGGCCAGTTGTAAAACTTCACCTATTATTACTGGCGATTTATTTCACTGTTTTTGGGGCAGGTATTGGTGTAGGGTCTAAATGTATGATGTCCTTGTAGTATTTTGACTAATGTCCCACAGTTTGAGAAACCTGAAACAAATTTCAAATAATGAAAGCAAATAGCATCAAAGTGTATGATACTAATCAGCTGTCTTCTGTTCTGCACCCCAGTTTGAATGAAAGTGTTGTGTAAGGTGAGTGTCCTGGCCTGCCTGTGCCACTCATGTGATGGCATGCAAACACCCTGGGAGGTTTTTATGATTTCATCATATATATATATATATATATATATATATATATATATATATATAATCTCACGGTCCCGCAGGCACCCTCACTGACTGGCATCTCATTAGGAGAGCAGAGCGCCGTGCTCATGTGTTGGTCGCCAGACAGGCCACGCCACAGGCTGCATGCTAATTGCAGAGGCGTAGCCAGCATGAGACGACCTTGTATGGTATAAGAGGAAGGAGGCAGAGAAGGGGTTTTGTTTAGCGTCTGGCAGGCAGGGGGCTCTCCTCCGCAAACCGTTCCTCTTCGTGACCTTGGGCGGCAAAGTCAGCCGAGTCTGACCGCTCGCTGGAGTAAGATCATAAAGTGAAAGCCTCATTAAAAAATATGAAGCAGTGTAGTGTGTAATATAGGTGGTAAGCATTTTACTTATCACAATGTGTTATATAATGGCATGTAATGAGGAAAGCATCTTAGTGAGTGACATTATTCTGACATTAATTTGCTGCTTATCGTAACTTTGCTACGATTTCAAAGCTCTGACTTGTTTGACAACTCATTAGGTTCAAGGCTTCATGTGAAAGTCACATTCAAAACACACACTGACAGTAATTTAGCACATCTCGGCAGTAATATATATGCTTTCACCTTCTGTGACATTAATTTACAACATGTCTGCTGCATTGTAGTGTTGAAGTTTAGGTCATCCTTACAAAGGGTGTGTAATTTCCTTTGTACATGAAGAGCAGCTTTAACAAACCCTGAATATCAATGCAAGTGCATATGGACAGCTTTCATCCACTGAACCCTGTGTGGCTCTATCTGTAATTTCATCATCACCTCTCCAGTCCAATAACACGACCTTTAGTCGGCGCAATCAATCTCAACACTCACATTTGACGGGTTTTTATCAAGCAGCTAAACTGTAAAGCCCTCAGATTAAATCCCAATCAATGATATGATGTGTAAACACCTGGACGGAACTCTGATAAGAGAGTTTCCAAAAAAAAAAAAGGCTAAATGTGGACACACACAGCATCAACACAAGGAATAACCAGCCAGCTGGAAGAAACTGTATCTTCTAATGATTAAATCCTGGAGAAATATTATTCAGCTCCTGCAAATAAAGAATATAAAGTATGCATTGTGTGCTAGAGAAAGACATAAAGACACAGCGAGAGAGAGAGAGGGGGAGTCGAGGCGGCCTGCCTGTTTTAGTGCCATTAGTTCTTCCCTGCCACTCATTGATAAAGAGGTGCTGCCATCAGCCAAACCAGCCATCTCCTTCAGTCCTCATTAAAATGTCGTCATATTAAAAAATCATTCCAGGCCTTTGCTGATGAGCGTTTTATTGCCTTCATGAAAATGGTCTCACTTTGGAGACGACGGGAGAGAGAAAACCTTCAGTGAGTAATGAAAACGTGGAGGCAGATGGAGGGAGGAGCGACAGGGCAGATAAGGGTGATGTGTTGCAGACTTCTGAGGACGCTTTCGATCTGTAGACTGTTAATAACTTCTTCGTTTAGCTGCCCCACATAAACATCCTGTACAGTAGATTAGTGATAAAAAAAGAAGGTGACCTGAGTTAGATGTCTTTAAATCCCCCCTAAATCAAATCGATATAATGCACCACTGAGAGATGCTCCGCTGGCTTTAGTGTGCTCGTCACACAGAGGAAAGACATTTTCACCACAATTTTTTATCATTAGTGTTGCTTATAAATATGATTCAGGCATGTGCCTGAAAGAAGTATTCACATCCTTTACTTAACCAAAGCCATCAGAGCCACACTTATTAAACCTATCTGACAAAATTGAGATCTAAATTATGTGGACAGGATGGTGGTGAGATTTTCTTCCCCCTTCCTTCTTGAAAGGAGCGAGTCTCATTTTTAACCCTCTGACAAGCAGCTGCTGGAACATGTGCCAGTACATTATCGGTGATGGCACCCAGGTGAATCCTCACTCACCTTTGACAAACTACACGCTGTAAAGTCTGGAGTGTAAACTGCTTCAACAATGCAGCAACACTGGGACAAATGAGCCTTAATGTAATTCAAATAAAGGGTTTGTTGTCATGAATGTAACAGCTGTAAATGTTTTTATTAGCTGGACATTTTAACATGAAGGTGTAGTGTGGATTAACTCGATTATGGAGCCACCCTCTAGTGGACATTTGAGAAACTGCAATTTTTGGCACGTTAGCATGTTTGCACCAGAAGGCGGTTGTTATACATTCCATATCTACAAGAACTCCTGGGTCCTTTTGGTAGAAGCAAGTTAATTTTTGTTATGTAGACAATATACACCGAATCCTCATTTGTCTTATAATCTTATAATAAAAGCTGATGATTTCCCAGATTACTTCTATGGCATCATTCAAAGTAGCCCACAGAACACAGTGGATCTGATGGTGGATCTGATGGTGGTGTTAACAATACCTCTCAGCTCTGCAGGTCAGTCAGATGTTGCAGGGAGTCAGGAGTTAATCTTCTACTCACTTACAAAATGCTTCCACAAGCACTTTTTTATTGTGGCGACACGTGAAATGGAAAAAGCAATCTTCTAATACCCCTGCAGTGGAACACCAGCAGCAGCAGCAGCAGCAGAAACTTAGCTGAAGTATAAAGGTCACTAATGAGGGAGTTTCACACATGCTCACTTTAACAATAATCTAATGAAAGTGCTGCTCCCCTAATGACACCAGGACCTCTGCTTTCTATACATGTTGTACATAAAGCTCAATAAGGAAGCGCCAGGTTCTCTAATGAAAGTCCTTGTGACTGGAACATCAAACAGCACAATAAAGGATTGAGTTTAAATGGACACAATCTCACGGCTATTCATCCACTCTGGCTTATTATCTTGAAGCAGCACTTCTGCTTGTATTGTTTGGACTCATTTCCAGTCTTATTCTCAGCTTTTCCATTTCACTGCTTTGTCGCTCAGATAATGAAAAGCCATGTAAGAGAGGCCGGCATACATTTCCTGTAAGACAAAAAAGAAAACTGATGAGCTGTAGTACTCACACGCCGCCGCTGCTGCTGCTCATCACTCTTGAGATGTAAATTTCATACGCCCATATGTTGATGTTTTCATGAGTTTATTAAATGATTTTCTTTTTTTTAATCTGACGAAGAGGAAGTTTTTGCGCCATTTGTCATGCTGCTATCTGTCTCCTCCCGATAATCAAATCTGTGTTCAGAGCGGAGCAAAAAATAACATTACCACAGTGCGCCGCAGTGACTTTTCCTTGAGCTGTGTGCTTTGTTTATAAGATATTTTTAATTGTAAATAGAAACAAGACTGCAGCACAATTTATTAATGCGGGAAACCATAAATTATGAGAGGAAATTAAACTACATTCACACACACACAAGGCACACAAACAGCGCAGCTAGGAGTACATTAGTGTCCCAGCAGAATATACACATAACTACTTGATTGGCCTCAAGGGATGTAATATCTACGCTTTAATTTCAGATAGCAAGTAAGCATATCCTGTTACAAGCCATTACAAGGGTTTTAATGCCAGGCACTGTGTTGGGGATGGAGTTTGTTGTGTTCTGGTTTTACATCCTCACTTCACAGGATTTAGTTTGAGATGAAAAGATTCCTGCAATATTTATTCATAAAACATATTCACTGCAATAAAAAGTGACAGACACATAAAGTAGATGTAACGAATTGCCTCCCCTCTCTCTATTATTTGGAGCGTAATTCACATTCACAGTTTTGGATGATTTTTTTTAATCATCAATGTGGCTGCTGGACACACATTTCTTCCCCCTCGGCTGTGGGATCATGTTCATAACACTCTTGCCAGTTTAGAGTGTTTTACTACAGACAAGAAGATGCCAAAACAGAGCTGGATCATTACTCATCTCTCATCCTACAGCGCAGAAACAGAACACCAGCTGTAACGTGCCAGTCAATAAAAATAATGGAGTGGACTGAAAAATAAATGCTGTAGAGTAAATGGCTGCAGTTTCTTTCCACCAATGAGAGTCTATGACTATTAAGGGAACAGTTCACATCAAAATGAAATATTTGTCCTTTTCCTGCAGCACTAGAATGTTTGTGTTTGAGCTAGAGAGTTGTCAGTGTCCAGAAATCATGACCCAGCCATTCAAAACTGAATAAAAAAACTGTTTTCTACCAAACCATAGCATATTAGGCAGCGCATATCAACCAAACGCCATAAATGTTTATCATCACAGCTAGATGCACACATAGTGATACAGTTCCTACATCTATGTCCTGCATAGACTCTGCAGGATAAATGTGAATATGTATTTTGTGGTCCCTTTAAATGCAACTAAAAGTAAACACACAACTGTAAAATTAGCTACAAACACAGAAAAAGAACGTGCAGTCATTTGCCAAAAGCGTGTTTTTTGGACATAATAACCACGGCCTTTTGCAGGCGTAATGTTCGTATGTGACATCCTCATTTCATATTCTCACCAGTTGGGCATGCCTCAGTTTTTGAGGTGTAATATAGGCCTGCCAAATCAGCGGTAGCACCATTACTCATCCCCCTCTGTGCTGTCTCCTGGCTTGTGCTCCGGCGCTAATGCAGATTACAGGGATATATGAGGGCTATTTTGTTCGCTGCAGGGTGGAAACGATCACAGGCTACCCCATCCCTCTCTGATGCACGACTACATCTGTTCCCCCCCCACGAAAGCCTATCTGGAGATCCATCAGAGCCAGGCCTTTATCAGATCCGTGGCTGCTACATCTATTGCACATCAATTATAGATGCTGTGTATGAAAAAATTGGGTCGCTCTATCAACGCTCGCTTTCGATCCTCAGAGACATTGTTTAGTTAAGTGATTAGTGGCATGACTTTAGATACAGTTTGTGCTAAGTGTTAAATGGTCCATTTATGATACATGAGTGACTAGACACAAGGGTCTCTATTGAAGGAGAGTAATGTGCAGCTAATAATAGTTTTTGCCATAATGATGATGTGGCTCAAACTTTCTCTAAAAGTAGCAGGGATTAATTACACATATCAAGACTTTCTCTGTGATCTTTCAGACCTTTGGTGGCCTGTGTTTGTGTGGTTTGTGCAGGTGGTAATCCACAAAGGAGTGAAGTGCGTGCCTCATAATCAATAAACCCATTTTTCTCTTGCAGGTATGACAATCCAAGGTGATAAATGAGCTAAGCTGCTTTATTCGAGCCAAAAATCTCAACTTAAATTCATTTCCAACTTGCTGCCTGACAGTGAACACAGAAGTATAATCCTAATTTCTATCTATTAAATGACCAGGACACCCCCCCCCCCCCCAAAAAAAAAAAAAACCCACGTTTAATCTTTATGCAAGTCTCTCCTCATCTGTTGGGTAAATAGACCATTCATCATATTATTGGGCTTTTACAGCTTGACTGTTTGAGTGATCTGTCTCTCAAACAGCCCCTCTCCCTGGCAGCCCAATCAATCATTTTTCAATGAAGATGTCACAGCTCATTGTATGGAGCGTTATCCCAAACAATTCCCAAAGCCTTTTTTTATGATAAATTAACAGTTTTTTTCCTTAGGTGTTCCTGAGGACAGTCAGTCCTCCTTCATACAACTCTGCATGCTTTTTAGTGCTGAGTGCTCCCATCTCAGTGGAGACATGAGCAGGTGCAGAAAAAGTCTGAGCGTGCTGGCTATTAACTTTTCATTAGGCAAGTAAACTGCACAAGTCATCAACAAGTAGCTGCTGCTCGACATAATTGGGTTTGTGGTTAATGTCGGTTTGAAGCTGGAAGCGTCTGTAAAAATCACACAGTTTGAGATTTTTCTCAGGAAGAAGCACTTTTAAAGATTGGCAGCTGAAACCAACACCACCACTCGGAAAAATCTCTTCCTGGGTGTGCATTGTTATTCAAGCTTCTCATTATGATGCTTAATTCCATAACGAATCCTTAAGATTGACTAAATAAGCAAACAGCTGCAGTGCAGTAATAAGATTTCTCTGTTTCCTCTGTTTTCTGTTTCAGGACTCGATGCAGAGACCTACGACCACAGGAGCCGGAGCGATGGCGTCCATCAGACACAAGTGTTTCACATAACACAATGAAGCACATGATCCACCCCACACACACAGACACACACTAACACAAGCTTCCTTCAGTTTAACTAATGGAAATCTCCTCCATTCTGATTATCTATGACACAGAGATGCTTAGTTTGAAGATTAAAATCATTTGCAGGATTTATTATTAAACAGACCTGTCATATGAAGCAGTTTAAAGAGGTTACTGTCAGTGATGCTATTACACTATACATTACTGTAGCTGTGATGCGTATAAATGTTATAGCTGGGTCAGGTGAAGAAAAGTTTGGCCTCTTTATCTCACAGGGGTAGTATAAAATACACCATAAGATCCCATGTTTTTATGTTAAACCACACATAACTCACATAAACCTACATGTGTTACATATGAAGTACAATAACTCCATCAAGTAGAAATAACATAACAGTTGTTCAAGCGAATGCACTTGGTACTTGTCAGTGGCCAAATTAGATTCATTTAGTTTGGGGGCAACAGTGGCGCAGTGGGATAGCAGGGTTGTCCAATAACCGGAAGGTTGGTGGTTTGATCCCAACTCCTCCCTAGTCACTGTTGTGTGTTCTTGGGCAAGACACTTCACCCTAGCCTGTGGCGCGCCTTGCTAGTCATTGTATGACACTGCTTGTGCAGCAGCCGTAACGAATTTCCCTCTGGGATTAATACAGTATCTAAAATAAAAAAAAAAAAAAAAAAAATAAAAAATAGTTTACATTAGTATATTTTTTCCCACATTTGATAAATTTCTGCCCACATTAGGTAATTAATTGCTATGTTTAAATACTTTCTTTTCATGTTAGAAGTATTTATTTAACATTTCTTCCAACATAGGGTTTATTATTTTCCAGAATTACATTCATTTCTTCCCACATTTAAGTTTGTTGGTGCTTTTGGTTCATATCAACAGTGAAGTGACCACTATTCTATCTGTCTCCCTTTAACAGCCGGTTGCCCATAGAGAATATTGGTCTAAGTTGGTCCACTCCTCTTCAATGGCTGTGCGAAGTTGCTGGATATTAGTGGGAACTGGTGCACGCTGTCGTATACGCCGGTCAAGCACATCCCAAACATGTTCAATGGGTGACATGTCCGGTGAGTATGCTGGCCATGCAAGAACTGGGACATTTTCAGCTTCCAAGAATTGTGTACAGATCCTTGCAACATGGGGCCGTGCATTATCTTGCTGAAACATGAGGTGATGTTCATGGATGTATGGCACAACAATCGGCCTCAGGATCTCATCACGGTATCTCTGTGCATTCAAAATGCCATCAATAAAATGCACCTGTGTTCTTCGTCCATAACAGATGCCTGCCCATACCATGACCCCACCACCACCATGGGCCACTCGATCCACAACATTGACATCAGCAAAGCGCTCACCCACACGACGCCACACACGCTGTCTGCCATCTGCCCTGAACAATGTAAACCGAGATTCATCCGTGAAGAGAACACCTCTCCAACGTGCTAGACGCCATCGAATGTGAGCATTTGCCCACTCAAGTCTGTTACGGCGACGATCTGGAGTCAGGTTAAGACCCCGATGAGGACGACGAGCATGCAGTTGAGTTTCCCTGAGACGGTTTCTGACAGTTTGTGCAGAAATTGTTTGGTTATGCAAACCAATTGTTTCAGCAGCTGTCTGAGTGGCTGGTCTCAGACGATCTCGGAGGTGAACCTGCTGGATGTGGAGGTCCTGGGCTGGTGTGGTTACTCGTGGTCTGCGGTTGTGAGGCCGGTTGGATGTACTGCCATATTCTCTGAAACGCCTTTGGAGACGGCTTATGGTGGAGAAATGAACATTCAATGCACGAGCAACAGATCTGGTTGACATTCCTGCTGTCAGCATGCCAATTGCACGCTCCCTCAATGCTTGTGGCATCTGTGGCATTTTGCTGTGAGACAAAACTGCACATTTCAGGGTGGCCTTTTATTGTGGCATTTTGAGGTACACCTGTGCACTAATCATGATGACAGGGCACTGCCTGCCCCACAGTCACACCAAAACTATACTTTAGTAACATAGAATAGAATAGAATAGAATAGAATAGAATAGAATAGAATAGAATAGAATAGAATAGAATAGAATAGAATAGAAAAAGCCTCTGTGGCTACTACAGTAGCTCTGGCTGCTAAAAATCCAGCTAACAGTATATTTAACTTGTAACATTCATTTCAACAGCTCCACAGCTGCCCATTAAATTCTATTCTCATTCACATATATTAGCATCCATTGCAGCCTCATGATAAACTTCCTGGAAAGCTACACTCTTTCTGCTGATTAGTAAGATTAAATGTAGCTGGTTACCTCTCTGCTCCTGTCTCATCTTATGAGGTGGTTCATCGGTGCATCAGCCCTCCCCACCCCTCGGTGCACCTACATTGCATTATTAAACTTGAATAAGATCATTAGCATACAAAGCAGGAAACCTACCGCGGTGGAGTCATACATATTTATCTGCCTGACTTGTGCATGCCCACACTCGTACTGTAACACCCTTTCTTTTGCACGACTGGCTCTCTGCTGCAGACTATGAAGTGGGTATTAATAAGAGCATGTCTAGTTTTTAGAATTGGTTTGTGAAAGTTCTTAAGAAACACACGCTTTCATTTAAAGTAGATATTAAAACATGGGCGGCTGCCTGCTGTAGAAAATGTGTGTATTTGGATACAGAGCAGATGGAGTTTGGTTAGGTTCATCAGAGCAGTTTGCTTCCAGCATTTCAAATACAGTGTACACACACACATACACACAGGAATTTCTGAGTCCAAGCAATGTCTGCCATACATATTCATCTGCTGCACACATGATCAAACAGAGGGAGACAAACAGAGAGCATGGCCACCTGTGGGTTACCTCTACCTTTTTTTTTTTGAATGACTCTATCCTTTCCCTGTTTCCTGCCTGGGGATCACTTCTTCTTTCCACCCTCCTTTCTTCCCTTTGTTTTCCTTCCTCCTGTGAGATTGCTGTTGTGTCTTATGGCTTTTTATTCCTACGTGATGGTAGATGGGTTCATGTAGGAGTAGAAGCCACTAAACACGCGGTGAGTGCTCAACGCGCTGGCCAACACATGCGGTGAGCTTCCTGTGGATATGACAGCTGCCATGTTCACATCACTGTCCTGCCCGTTATCGGGGAACGTATACAGCCAGTGTAAATACTGCAGGGTGATGGTTTTTGTTCAGGTTAGACCGGAGAGGTAGTGAATTTTTTAAATCATGTGATTAAATATACTCAAGTGTAAATTTGGTTCAAAGACAGCAGAGCAAATCAATCAGAGCAAATCTTCAGATGTGAACAGACCTACTTTCCCCACCTGCATGCTGTGGCTGCATGTGCCCTGAATTTAAAAGCTCATTCCTGCATATGCTCCTTCATGTGCCCTCCGGGGTCACTGTTCAAAACTGGATCTGAAAAAGATCAGGAGGAAACGATGTCTCAATCGAAAGGTAGGTCAAACAGTGCTGTTTAATAATGTATACTATCTCATGTGATGCTGAGGTGAGAACGTACTGTACACAGAAAACCTCTGCAGGGCGGCTAGAAGACTTTTTATATAAGAAATGTGCAAATGTCAGAATCATTGTCCTGTTACATTCCATTCTTCAACAAGAGAAGAAGTTCATCAACCTCATTGTACATTTAAAGCTTCAGTTTTAAGAAGCTGAGATTTTGTGGTCACATTGATCAAAAAGTAAATGGCACCATTTTTCTTTTGAACACTTCCTCTGAACATTTACTTCTTTTCACAGATGCTGATTTCCTTGTTGAGTTGTTTGAGCACCATCCTAAAAGCTTTAACAGCTAAATCAAAAAAAAAACTCAAATTTCTCTCTGCTCACAAATTAGATCCAAATTTTTCAGCCAGCTCAGTCTGGATGACTAATAATGGTATCAGCAGTAACTCTGCCTGAGCTGAACTCAGTGTCAACCAATTAAGCAAGAAATTCAAATTACCGTGCTGGTGGGTCCAGTTGGGTGCTGTGGGGTTTGGGTTTAAATGTCAAACCTCTGTTTGTGTTGTGTAAAATGAGCCCCTCGCTCTCTCGCTCTCTCGCTCTCTCTTACTCTCTCTCCTTCTCCCCCCCGAACAGAATCTTAACAAAGTCTAAGTGGGTTGTTGTCGAAAACCAAAAACTGAATTATTAATCCCTGGATATTACAAGAATGTGATACAGCCTTGCAGTTGTGTGACATTACTTCTGCATTGATATGAGGTAGATAATTACTCAAGATGAAATTTCAATAGATGAGGTCTGGTGAGGTTTAATGATTTATTTAAAGCTGTAAGTTGTTATGATCTAATATTCAGTGGGTGGGTTGGGAAGTTTCCTATGCTTGCATTATCAGTTTAATTTATTTTCAGGTTCCCACTCCCACGTATGCTTCTTTTATAGAGACACGAGGAGGTCTGAGAGAATAGTAGAGCAGGGGGAGACACATTAGAGGAGGCTGAGAGAGAGAGGATTCGATCCAGCAGCAGCGGGGGTCCATGGGAATTTAAAGGTGGGAATCAGGCATCATTGGCAACGATAGGAAAGAGTCTGCATTATTTAAAACAGCTCCGGCACATGAAGGGGAAGTTGTGTTTGAATAGATTGCTGCCATCCTCAGTGTTGCCTGAGGGTGTGTACGCCTTTTCCTGAGTTTCTGTGGTTATGATCTGACTGTGCTGCACATTTCCAAAATGTCAGACTTAAAAAAAAATAAAAATAAAAAAAAGAGACCACCGCATTTACATTTTGACAGCTGTGCATTTTTTCATATTACGATCAAGCTATATACAAGGTCACATAATCCACCACTTCACATCTACATCTGTTGTAATGGGATTTTCATCTGACAGCTGCAATATTGTGGTGTGTTTTGTGTACAGTAGGTTTAATGTGTGAGTGTTGTGCTGCTTTATCTCCAACACCTCTGGCTACACTTTGATTTTTTTTCCTGTAATAAATAATGCTCTTTTGTGTTTTGTGCTTCATTTGCTCCCTGTTGTAACCTCAGCGCTGCTTAATAAATTATGAATCAATGCCAGTACAACCTGCTGCATATCTCTTGTTTCATTTGTCTGTCAAACCTTTTTTTTTGTTGCATTCACGCTCCCTGAAATATAAACACACATCAGATCTCCAGTTTCCTATCTGTCTTGTTTCACTCGTCTCTCTCTGGGTTTGATAAAAACTCACACTGATTTATGTGCAGGACACGTGTGGAAATAAACAGCAGGATTCAGCGGTAAAGATCTCCATTATTGGCACATATGCTCCAGTAATTGGTTTATAAGTACATCAATAATAGACCTGAGGTATTGAAATAAAGTCACTTAATTACAATTTAATTACTGTCATAATTGGTCATCTTGTTGGGTGTATGTTGTGCTGTGATATTACCATATATATATATAGCTATATATATATATATATATGTGTGTGTGTCATGTTGCATACTGATTTATTAACAAAGATTCATTCAGTCATTCTTGCTGCACCAACACTGAGATGTTTAACAGCAGGCGAGCTGAAAGATTGTTTAGGAGTAAGTCAAATGCAGAGGCACAGCGTGAGTCTCTCACTTTCTTTTCTTACGGATTTTGGGCAGCAGGGCTCGCCTACACACACACACACACACACACACCAGCTGGCTGTTGTCTGGGGGAATCGCCTCAGCCATCGTTTTTCTGATGAAATCAGAGGAAATCCGCAAGCAGCCAAAGGCAGACCACACATCCCTCTTTTTTTTTGTTCAATAATTCTCAGTGATGGGCCTCTCCTTTGAGCACTGGCACCACTCCTCATTCCAATTAGTGAAAGGCAAAGAGGCCTCCTTGTTTGTCGGCACGTATGTGGTAATTGGATAATCCCTGAAATTTGGGAGAGTGCACAAAAGGGAATCTGTAATTAAACCAGAAAGTCTGTCAAATATTGACACAGATGAGTCCTGCAGAGTGTAGATACAGAAGATGAGCCAACATTAGTGGGCAAGTTTTTAGATTTCACTTTTAAGACATTTTTGTCGTAGTTCTCTTGAATAAAAATGATGAAAAATCCATCCTCATTTTAATATGACTAAACTTTTGCATAATCCCTTTGTTTGCTGAGCTGTAAATCCACGCTGAACATGTCTCCTCATGTTCGCTGACATATCCCATCAGGAGCTCGGTGGATTTAGCAGGTGAGCTCAGTGAGCGATGGATTCGGCAGGTTGCGTTTCACGTACAGAGCAAGTGTTGCAGTGTGTGTCACAATCTGCACTGCTGATGCTATGCTGACAGCGCTAATGAGAAAAAGCATAAAGTTTAACATATCTGTGTTCTAACTGAGGTGCTGCATCCTCCTCTACAGAGGCGTAGACCACAAAGGTCACACCAGTAATTGTCTGGTTGGTCCAGTCTGGTGGAAGGTCCCCTGTTTATCGTGATGCATTGCTCCTGTTGCCTAGCAACAAGCAGTTGATGTTTACATCCATAGGTTTACTCTTCAGCTGTTAAGAGTTCAGTTTGTGTGGTTTGCTGCAAAAAGAAGTCAGTTATAGCATGTTGCCTCTACATCAACACCACCAACATGGCGGCTCCCACAGGGACTCAAACCAGCTCTTCACACACCAGCCCGTCCATAATTACGTGGCCACTACCAAGGTAGTGACAGCCAGTCACCACACTGTGCTTCAGAACTGCTCCCCATGTCCACGTCACATCCGTGCCCACTGAACACGGCCAGACTCTGTGATAGTCTCAGCAGTTTGACTCCTTGTTTCACCACCTCGGAAAGATAATAAACGTGTAGGTTTCACAGGTCCAAATGGCATTTTGGAAACGATGCAGGCTCACAGTGTGGCCTGTGGATATCCCATTGTGATAACAGCATGCTGAGTTACACTGATTTTTTCTCAACATCTCACTAAAACCCATCACAACGAGACGTCTCCTACTAGAGTCCACTTAATGAGAGTGTAGCGTCAGCTTTCTGGCTGCAATTACAGTACTTAGGACTCTTTAATGATATGTTAATGGCTTGGCTGTATTACCTCTCAGCTGCCCAAACAACATTAAATACCCTGCGGCTGATTAATCCTGCATCCACAAAAACACCCAATTAGAGGGAAAATGTTTGAATCGAGTTCTGCCGACAACTTTAGAACAAAATAGAGAAAATTGAGGCTTTGAAATCGTTTAATCTGAAACACTCTTATACTACAGATACTGTGAGTTATCTTTTTGTGAGGAGGAGTTAGGATTACTTTGCTCAAGGGCACAATGCCAAAACACACAGCTGTTCCTGAACACTCGGTGTGATGAGGGTCAAACATGTGACCTCTCGGTTATATAACGCTCTGTCTGAGCAGCAAGCCGCCCTGCCTACTCACTGCTGCCGCTGAGCTTCAAAGTCACAGAGAGAGAAAGGCTATTAGAACATCTCACAAGCCTCACACTAATTAAGTGCATGTATTTTTTGTTCTACTTACAGGAAGGATCTCAACATAATTGTAACTCATAGTCAAATTAACAAGATGAGGTGCAGAAAACATAAGAAAATATCAAAGTAAAAATCTTCTGAAAATTGTCCTCTGAATGAAAACAGCAAAATAAAACACACGGCATTGCTGCTGTGTCAAATATAATTAATCATGCCATACATTCGCAACAACTCCCAACACAACCTCACTGTTGTCAGTGCATGATTGCTGTCGACGCGGAAGCTCGCAGGGAGATAGTGGTTATTAATGTGCAACATCTGAAGTCAAACTCTTGAGAGGGGGAATTCATTTTTCAAGAGTTCCGTTTGTAACGGCGTGGTGACAAAGCACCAAAGGAGAGGAGATCCCAGGCCCATCTACAATACACACACACACAGACACACAAAGTGTGTGAGGAGGAGGAGCTACAAACAGGTGGTACATTTTAACTTGACTTCTGAGCTGCTGATGCACCAGCAGGTGATAAATTAAAGAAAAAATATACAAAGTGCATCCACCAACGCTTCAGAAAAAGGCCCAGAAACATCACACTGATTAGAGCATCACAGAGGGTCATGTCGCCTGCTATTCATACACATTTTTGGTGCGTTTCTTCATGTCTGTTTGTGTCTCCATAGCCTAACAAAGACTGTCCTACTTCAAAGGTTCCTTCAAGTGCAGCCAATGAAGGCGTCCTTCTCTTCTCTGGTAATAAAGGACGCATCAGGTGGATCCTTCGCAGCCTAACAGACTCCTTTTAATTCTTGTATTTGATGTGATGATTTTTCCATCATGTTAAAATGATACTTTTTCACTAGAAGACTACAGTAAAAGGACAGGATATAAAAGATGTAACAGGAGCCCACTAGTCAAAAAAGTTCCAGGATAAATGCCACAGAATCGTGTCTTTGACTGTAATATTTTAACCTTTATGACTGTTAAAACTTGTAGTATAGTGCTAACAGTCATCATTTTCTCTGCCATGAAAGAGTGTCAGCCAGGTCTGTGCTTTTTAGCTCCATCTCGTCTGTCTCTTATCGCCTCTCATCAGCAGGGGAGGAGAAAGAGGTTGGGGGGGGGGGCGCTCATCCGAGGCGAAGAGGAGAGCCAAAAGGAGGCAGCATCCTTATCAAAGGCCTGGGTGCTGAGCCTCGGTTAAAAATAGAATTCGAGGGAGATTGGCATCGATTTCTGCAGGCGTTGACGGCCCGATTGACAGCAGCACCGCAGCGTCGGGCTGTTGAGCCATCGAGGGAATCCGCCAGACTGCCTATGATGAGATGAGATGGGAAGATAACTTCTGACAAGCCCTCCACCCGCCACCCATCTCTAATCACCCCGTCTGCACACGCACACATAGAGAGAAAAAGTAATTACCACATGCATGCACACACACACACACACACACACACACTGCCCCCTGAGCAAGTAATGGGACTTTGGCTGGCTGAGCATCCACCTGTCCGGTGTCTCCTGCCAAGTCAAAGCTCATGTGCTCACACACATACAAAATACCTCTGGAAGTCCCTCCACAGCCACCAGCCATCGCCCTTAAGGGTTATCTCACTAAATTATCCTCCATCAGTAAATACTGCCTAATATCCATGAGCCGTCTTGAACGGGGGCTGTCAGTGACCTTTGTTTTACTGCTGTAATTGAACCCCACTAAGTGATTACTGTTATTACACTGTCAGCTTTACTGCACCTCAATGTTACTCTGCTGCCTGCCATATTACCAACAATTCAGTCAAGCTAATGTACTCAATATGTTTATGAAAGGTTCTCTTTTTTCCAATGTTTGTCATTTAAGGATCATTACTGCCCTCATGTTTGTTGAGCCTGATGTCAGATAGCTTATAGCATGAAGGAAGAAACACTTACTGAGGTCTTTATAGCTGTATGTTGACTAGAAAAACAGCCCAAAAAGCTAACTTACACTAAAAATGTTGCATACGTATATAATATTAACAGTCCACTCTTACATTTTACAGTGTTTTGATAGCACATTGTTTCTGTTTCAAAATAATATGCACCATCTTACAGAAATATTGACATATTCTACAAGTTACAGGTGTATTTACCTATTTCTTCAAATAGCTGCCTCTGTGCGTCTCTCCTACTTTACCAAAATGCACAGCGAGAAATAACAGAACAGCCAGCACATTGTGCAATACTGCCACCTTGTGATCAAATAAAACTACTGAATTTCTTCACATTATAAACAGAAACTCATCAACACCTGTGTATGTTCACAGGTGACTAAGACATATTACATGTATCATTGTTTTTACCCACTTTTTAAACATAATACAAGTGAAGTATTCTTTTATGTAAGTATTAATGTATTATATCACGTACTAAGCTTTTTTGTGTCTTTACAGGACTGAGGAACATCAAATCATCACACTGGCTCTTTAAAATTTGAAATAAAATTTAAAAAATGAAAGGAAATTTTCTGAAAGGGAAAACTTTGCAAGATTCCGTGAACTTTACACTCTAAGCACACACAAATGAATGTTAATGAAGGAGCTTTTTCAAAAAACGACGTAGCAACAGGCAAGAACATCAACATTAATTTAAAATATCGAGAAAAAAAGATCCAATAGATGAAGACGGCTTATCGTTTATCATACATAATCCTCTCTCTCCCAAGCTGTTGATGGTGAACTCACCCAATAAAAGCCAAACATAATCACCATTCAAATCTGAAAGTTTGACTTCTTCTTATAATTAGGTGATTTGCAACAATCTGCCACAAGGACTCTGTCAATCTGTCAGCATGATCCCCCTCCTGTTAAAACCGCCTGAGACAATTACTCCGGGCTCCTCCTAATTAGAAACTCATTGAAATGTATGACTCTCTGTTATGAATTATTGAGTTCCTTTTTTTCTGAGTGGGAAGCCATTAGGGATGTTTCAGCAAGTGGATTTTTGGCCCCACATATTATCTGTGTGTTTTGTTTAGGTGTAGTTGTGACATGTTAAGGTATGTGTCTCCCTCTGGTGATGCAAATTGCACAATTCAAGGTGACCATCATCAGATTCAGTGACACCTGCAGCCTGTGGAAAAAACAAACAGGAAATACAGACACACTGTCATCATTTCCTGTTTGTCCTCTTGTCTTCCTGCCTTTATAATTACCAGTCTCACCTGATGTGTGTCAGCTGTGCCTCATTCTCCATCCTCAGTCACAGGTCAGACAAAGTTTTCATTTTGCATTTGATGGGTAGAATAACTGGCTGATTTAGAAAGAAGCAAAAAGAAAGAACAGTATGTTGTATTTGTGCAGGATTAACAATATGGTGTTTACATTGACATCCAAAACTTAATTAAGACCAGACAACTTTTTTTTATATGTTTGATATAGTTCAGATAAAGGAAAAGAGATTAATAATCATACACAGTCATACAAACACTTGTGCAGCTGTTTGCTGTTTTATCACACTACATACAGTGTCATTGTGTTGAGCCTCTCTGAGTGTTGCAGGACCCTCTGCAGGTGCTGTTTTAGGCCCATCTTTTTGGGGTTTTGTGGAAGGTCCACAGAAGGCACTTCAGAACTGGCATCAAAGGACTTGGTGCACTGACCAAACTGGACCTTTTCAGGCACTTTGTGCTTTGAACTGATGTGTATTTGTTTTGTTTTTAGTTTAGAAATGTATCAGTTTATGCAATGTATGCAGGCCCAGTATGGTCCCAACCAACCCAAACAGATGGACCCAAACATCAGCACTGGAGACCAACAAAAAGTCAGACAACAGGTCATAAAGATGCTAGAAGTTGAAAGACTAGAGGCAGAGAATAGGAGGAAAGCCCTTCTTCAAGAGTACTGCACTCATCATCTTGCTGAGACAACATCTTCACTGAAAGCTTCTCTGTCCAGGGCACAAGAGGAATTTGATAGAGAAAGGAATGAGTAGGACCAGGGAAAGGCCACTCCATGAGACATCCACAAGAAGTACAGATAAGTTGATGGATAGGCTCCAAATGTTAAAGCAGCAGGGGGAGGCAAAGATAAAAACCTAAAAAGAAATCACGGTGCAAAAGGTTTCTGGGCCTTTTTAAAAAACACCTAATCCCTAAATATATACCTAATCCCTTGACCCCTAAAAAATGTTCAAACATACAAAACAAAGCACAACATTTAAAAAAAACATCCTTTAAAAAACTCTTAACCCCTTAAATCTGTTACGTTCTGCAGTGATGGTGCACTCAGCCTCTTTCCTATATTATCAGGCACTAAAACATACACTAAAGACACTAAATCAGACATAAATGTGTTGTTCAAGTTTTATTTATGAAAAGCATCAGAAATGGCACAAAAATTTGAGCGTATCACACTCAAAACACAATAATAATAAATAATTTAAATAAATACAATTCTGGATAAACGTATACTGAGAATAGAATAAGGAATAATGCTGCACCAGTGCAAAGATTCAAGTGAGACATGAACAGAAACCAAAAGAGTGTTGGTGGTTACACTTACAAAGGCATGTGCTTTACATGTGCTTTACAATTCACAAAAAGTACAAAACACAAAAACAGAATGCTAGAAAAAAAGCATGTTTTTTTACTTCCTTGTCTTGTGTCATATGTAAACAACTAAACAACACAGCAGTAAATATCACAGTTTCTGCATTAATTATTCTTCCTCTTCTTCTGACCACTGCTGCTCAGTCATCCTGATGGTTTTATGACTCTAAATAAGACAAGAAACATTTATTCCATAAGGAACAGAAATTCATTTTGTTGTTGTGCTTATCCTTACGTGGGTAACAGCAATCTTACCTATGACTTCAACTGTATTGTCAGTCAGGGGGTCCGAATTTGTCACATACTTTGTACCAAAAACCTGTACCAACTGGTCAAAGAACTTGCACTCCTGTTTTTCCCCTCTGAAAACATGATGCAAAATTTTACATTAGAAAATTCTGACCACAATCAAATGATAAGTGGATAGTAATAAGACACAGGTGTTCTTACATTCTGCCTTCTAAGAAGTGTCTGAAATTAGCCCTCAGCCTCTTGATCCTTGACTGACACTGCTCAGGAGTGCGTACGTAGCCCTGGCTGGCCATGCCCTGAGAGATCTGGATGAAGATGTGTTTGTTCTTGGTGCAGCCCTTCAAGTTCTCCTGGATCTCCTCGCTGCCCCAGATGTCCAGGAGGGCCTCAGTCTCCCCGTCACTCCAGGGTAGCTTTGAGCTGTCAGGCGCCCACTGGTTACCTGAGGCGACTGATAGTACAGTGCACAGATTAAAAGCATGGTGGCAATACAGACTTTTACAAACACTTATAGAGCCACCTGATTGACGGATTTATAATAAACATTCACAAATGTATCCAACTCCTGTTAAAATGTGAGGATATTCACTTTTCTTTGGACCTGGTTCAGGACCACAGTCATCTGGCTCCCCTGTGAAGAGTGTCTCTGTGACCGAGTCGTCCACTTTGTGTTCCTTCCTGAGGATTTTCTCCATCTCGCTGAAGAATTTAAATTCCTCCCTGAAACAAATTACACTTTAAAAGTGATGTTTCAAATACCAGCCTCTGACTGGCTGGCAAAGCTAATTACTGTTTTCACAGAAAATACTGTAAATAACAGAAATCTAAAAGATAGTCTTAAGAACGAACTTTTCATGGAGGAAGCCATGTTTAAGGCGCTTAATGCGGGTGTAGCACTGCTCTGAGGTCCTCATAAATCCTTGGTCGTTCATCTTCTCTGAGATGTACTCAAACACGTGTCGGTTCTTCAGGCAACCAGTGAGAGTGAGCTGGACGCAGTCCTCACCCCAGATCTCCAGTAGGGTGCGAGTCTCCTGTTCCGACCATGGCGTCTTTCTGCTCTGGTCGGCCAGGAGGTGGCTGGTTGAGGGCTGCTCGTCTGAAATGAAAAACTACAGCTTTAGCTTTCTGAGACTTTGAAATCTACATAAAATCTAAAGAGTAATGTTTCAACCTACACAAGACAGGATCATTGTCCATAATTGGCAGTAAAGTGGCATCAGCAGCAGGAGTACTGTCCACCTCAGCAAATACAGTGTCATTGCCAAGCACCGGCGCGAGGAGGTTGAAGTATCGGAACACTGCTCGCCGTTCTCCATTTCTGAAAAACATGATTTAAAGATAAGCGCGGCATCCTGAAATCATTTAACCAATCAATGTCTCTCTCACTTTATTAACCTCCTGCTGTTGCAGTAACGCCTGTACGTCTTCTTCAACCGTTTAATCCGCGAGTGACACTGCTCCGCTGTCCTGAGGTAGCCTATGCCGCCCATTTTCTCTGCTATGTCAGCAAATATGTGCCCGTTGCGGACGCAGGTTTTCAGGCTGTGCTGCACGTCGTCCGCAGCCCACACCTCGACGAGGGCAACCGTCTCCTGCTCTGTCCATGCTGTGTTCACACCATCTGCCCCTGTGCCGGTAGATACGGCAGCTGATGGATTTGTTTTGAGTGTTTATCTAATAGAAGCTGTGTGAAAAAACATTGACTATACCTGGATCCTGCTCGGCTTGGTCATCTCTTTCGTCGTATTCATCAATAGAAACAGCCTCCTGTCCCAGAATTTGTTCCAGCTGGCTGTAAAACTTATACTCTGCTTTTTTCCCACATCTAGAGAGAGTGAAAACATAGCAAGTAAGCAGTGTACTAAATTCAAAGATGTAAACAAGAGAGACTGAACTCACTTTTTTCTGTCATAGCACTGGCGGAAGTTGATCCTCAGTGACTTGACTTTCCAGCGGCACTGCTCCGAGGTTTTTGAGAAGCCAAGGTCCTGCATTCTTTCAGAAATGTCAGCGTAAACGTGCCCGTTGTGAACAACGCCCCTCAGTGCCTTCTGAACATCTTCATCACCCCAGATATCGATGAGTGCCAGGGTCTCCTCATCTGACCACGTGCTGTGTGCCTGTTTGTCAGTTGACATGCTAGTTTCTCCGTCTTATATCAGAGACACAGAACTTCAGTGTCAAATTCAGCCAAGAAGTCAGATTATTGCAATAAAGAGTGTAGCTTTAGAGAGGTGATATTTTACCTCTTTCTGTCACTGAGTCGCTGTTGGAGTCTTCTGATATTTCTATTGAGTCCGTTACAATAGTGGACGATGTTGATGGCTGCTTGTCCAGAATTTGTTCCAGCAGATCATAAAACTTAAAGTCAACTCTGTCGGTCCCAGAGGCGCTACAGGTACAGATATAAGGACATGTGTTAATCTTACATAATTCATAATTAATAAAACATCATTTTGTGCTTATTTCACCTCATGGTTTCCCGACACTGGCGATAGTTAGCCTTGAGTCGTTTGATTCTGGTGTGGCACTGCTCTGCGCTGCGCAAGAAACCGTTAGCGCTGAGCTTCTCTGATATTTCAGTGAAAAGGTGGCCGTTGTGCGGATAACGTTTCAGGCACTGCTGGACCTAAATGTAGGTGAAGTACACAGTAAATTTTACATTATTTAAAATGCAGACTGAAGATGGACACCATAACTTCCTAAAAGTGAGGCCAAATATCTGTAGCCACCCCCTAATGGCTAGTTGTTTCTTATTTCCCGTAACAATGGGGAGCTGTAAAGGCCACCTCAATTTCAGACGTCCAGTCTGCTCTTATTAGTCAATGGCATGAGCAGGCACTACCGGCCACTCTGCTTTTTTCTTCTTTTTGCAGCCATACAGCTCAACATAGACAGATCCATGTTGAGCTAATAGCTCACCATTAAATTAAGGATGACCAGCATCATATGGACATTAAGAATAAGCACATTGTTTGGCCAAAACACCTCATGTTGATGTTTACTTCATTCAGTCATCTGGATATGGAGTAAGAGTACGACACCTGTTGGTCTCCCCAGATCTCTAGAAGGATGATGGTCTCTTTGTCTGACCATGGAACTTTCTTCCTGTCCTCCTGAACTCCCACAGCAGATTCTGAAGAGACAAACAAGAACATTTAAATAAATAAAACATTATTTTAAACATATATCGATGTGGTTAGGCTTAAGGCTGTTCCATACTCCACGAGAACAGAGAACAGAGAACAGAGAACTTGCTCCAGGTGGTAAGAGTAAAAAAAACGTTAGTTTCGGCACAGAGGTACCATACTCCTTGAGAAGTGGGTGCATACGGCCCTCCTACACAGCACACGTCACACACAAAAGGTTGACAATGCAGATTGAGCGCAGTCGTGGTTACTTGGCCTAATGAGCTGATAATGTTCAGGGAAGAGGGCGTATAGCATGACAATAGATAGAAGATTAGTGTAGCTGACTGTAGCAGACCTCTGGTCTGTGTGAGTTTAACTCTGTGAACGTGTGGATGACTGTCTGGAATAATACATGCCGTCTCCCGGTTTAATGTGTGTTTAATGTGCGCGAGCCACTGTAACGCCGTGATCAATAATGGGATTAATTTTTATCGCCACCTTTTGGTGGCCACATTTATCACTCCCACAATAAATTCCGACCAATCACAGCATGGTTGACGCACAGCCTTAAGAGAAAAAGTTCTGCCTGGGCCATGTGTCCGAGAGAGCTGCACAAAGGGTGGTCCGAGAGAAAACTGACATAATTTTGTGGGCGTAACATCTGCAGGGGGGAGGGAGTTCTCTGTTCTCGTGGAGTATGGATCCAGCTTCATTCTTCTTCTGCTGTTGATACTGAATTTTTGTTATTATTACCAATGTCTTTGTGACTGTAGTCAGGAAAGTCATTGTCTTCAGGCTCTCCTGGTAATTCCTCCACCTGAGGCACTGAAGTGAAGTTCTTCACTAAAATTCTTCCCATTTCGTTGTAAAACTTGCACTCAACTTGGTCTCTGCAGTGTAAGGCAGACATATGCAGTACATTAAACATTTTTAGTCGGTTTCCTCACTCATTTTGAACAGTTGAGGCATACATACTTGTTTTGGTAGCACTGCCTGAACTTTGACTTCAGCCTCTTCAGTCGTGTTTGGCACTGTTCTGGTGTTCGAGAGAAGCCCTGGGCGGCCATTTTGTTGGATATATTAGAAAAAATGTGGCCAGTTCTGTGCACCCCTCTCAGCTCCTGCTGTATCTTGTCCTCACCCCATGAGTTGATAAGGGCCAAAGTCTCCTGGTCTGTCCAAGGAACACTTCTGGTTCCTTAAATAAAAACACAAATCTCACTTTTCAGTAAAGCTGTCATACAATCCAATGCAGAGGATGTGCAGCAATTGTGAGGCATGAGGAATTCTGAATTTAAAAAAGGATATACCCATTTCCATTTGCCCTGTTTGGCCAATAATCTGTAAATCATCGTCACCATCCAGGGACTCGTCTTCATCAATGACTTCCTCAACCTCGTAAGCCACCTCAGGAAGAGCTGAAGGACCTGAGGAGCCAAGGACCTGATCTAGCTGTGCGTAAAATTTACACTCCACCTTGGAGTTCAGTCTAGTGGCAAATAAAGAGAAAGGGGCACAAATTAGTATGACATTTTTCAACGACAGCTCAAATTTGACACAAAAACTGTCAGACAATGCCCACTTGTTCTGGCGGAAACTCTTCTTCAGTCGTTTCATCCTGGTCTGGCACTGTTCCACTGTTCTCATGTAGCCCCTCTCTGCCAGCTTCTGTGCGATTTGCGTGAATATGTGACGGTTTTTTGAACAGCCCTTTAAAGCCCGCTGCACAGAGTCTTTCCCCCAAATGTCAATCAGATGGAGTGTCTCCTCATCTGACCAGGGGACTTTTGTGTCCGTTACAACAGGAAAAGAACCTTCCTGAGAGTCTGAAAGTAGATATAAGGACCCCGGTAAACCTGAGATTAGATATATAAGGTCAAATATTGACTGAGCCACAAATAAGCTGTACATACCTGTATAATCTCCCCATATTGAGATTAGAGGAGATTCACCTGAATTCTCATTATCCACTGAGGAATCCCTGGAAAGGTTAAGGACATGGTCTGCATGGTTTGAAATGATACCGTAATAATGTGTTATTTGAAAAACAAACAAGAGGCTAAACCTACAAGAAAGTACTAAAACCTGCAGTTCTCTGAGGGGCCAACAAATGTTTCAGTCTTGTTCTTGTAGATAATTTCATAACCAGCTGATGCCTCAGTATGTGGCATGAGATAATATATTAAACTACAGGGGTTTTGTGACTGTTTAAGCTCTTGGTTACATAATATTGGTGGATCTAGTGAGTGTCTCTGTCTCTATGGGCATACAGAGAGTCCTCCTTTTCCAGGAAAACCAAGATGGTGTTGTTCAAAATGCCAAACATAAGCCGTCAAGGTAAAAGTCTAAAAACAACACAGCAGCTATGTATACCACCGTCAGTTTTAGTTGAGGCTAAAGTATAATGTTTTATCTGCAGGAGGTGCTAGAGCGACTGTCAGGTTTGGCAATGCCAAATATTTTCATGCAATGTCAAAATGTTACGGGAATCCATCTAATTGTTGTCAGACCAATAGACCGAACATCGTCCATAGCAAGGCTGATAAAATTAATTAAACACAAACATAAAAAATTAAATGAAATTTAAACACAAAGACAAGTGATGCTGAGTGTTATAAATGAGCAAAATGTTTCTACACTTACAAGAAAGCTGAAGCGCCCACATGCTGCTTAGCAGGAACATCCACACCTCCACTTAGCTTCCTCTTCCTGAGAACCTGCCCTGCCCTCAAGCTTTGGTTGTTCTCACTGGCTTCTGAATCCGTGTCCACAGTCTCATTGCATGTAGTGAGGTCTATGGTTTCATGACTTGGCTGTGTGCTAATTGAGTTTTGTGCTCTTCTCTCCTGCCAACTGCCAGAGTCCCTGGTCTCCTTTAGTCTTTGTCTGAGAGAGTCGGAGCTCATCCTCGACCTCTCCAGACTGTTCGTGTTGATGGGAGTGCTGGCAAGTCCTTTATGCTCTGAAGGGGTTGAGTCTTTGACAGCAGGTGAGCAGGAGACACTGTTAATGGATGGTTTGGTCCCCGGAGGCAGTGACAGGGAGGAGAGGATGCAGTCATCCATTGGTAATAATCGAGGATCTACAATCAGAGAATACAGGGGTTTTAACCCTTTACAGTCACAGGGGATGATTAAAATGCTAGCCAGAATGACAGTACCTTTCTCTTCAAAATGGCCAAGGTTTCTGTGGTATTCAAGTATGGCCTTCATGTTCTCCGGAGGGAAAAAAGATTGTAAACAGTCATCTAGGAATGATGGAGGGTCTCTGATCAAAGCTGCCAACTGAGAAGAGGGATCACATTTTTGGAAAATTGAATTTAACTACACAGTGTCCTTTATTTTATATATATATTTATATATTTTATTATTATTTTAACCTGTTTATATATCATGTTCATATATATATATATATATATATATATATATATATATATATATATATATATATATATATATATATATATATATATATATATATATATATATATATATATATATATATATATATATATATATATATATACACTCAACAAAAATATAAACGCAACACTTTTGTTTTTGCTCCCATGTTTCATGAGATGGACTTGAAGATCTAAACTTCATTCCAGATACACAATATTACCATTCCTCTCAAACATTGTTCACAAATCTGTCTAAATGTGTGATAGTGAGCACTTCTGCTTTGCTGAGATAATCCATCCCACCTCACAGGTGTGCCACATCAAGATGCTGATCTGACATCATGATTAGTGCACAGGTGTACCTTAAACTGCCCACAATAAAAGGCCACCCTGAAATGTGCATTTTGTTTCTGCTTTATTGGCGGTCTGGGGACTCAGAACCAGTCAGTATCTGGTGTGACCACCATTTGCCTCATGCAGTGCAACACATCTTCTTCGCATAGAGTTTATCAGATTGTCTATTGTGGCCTGTGGAATGTTGGTCCACTCCTCTTCAATGGCTGTGCGAAGTTGCTGGATATTAGTGGGAACTGGTGCACGCTGTCGTATACGCCGGTCAAGCACATCCCAAACATGTTCAATGGGTGACATGTCCGGTGAGTATGCTGGCCATGCAAGAACTGGGACATTTTCAGCTTCCAAGAATTGTGTACAGATCCTTGCAACATGGGGCCGTGCATTATCTTGCTGAAACATGAGGTGATGTTCATGGATGTATGGCACAACAATGGGCCTCAGGATCTCATCATGGTATCTCTGTGCATTCAAAATGCCATCCATAAAATGCACCTGTGTTCTTCGTCCATAACAGATGCCTGCCCATACCATGACCCCACCACCACCATGGGCCACTCGATCCACAACATTGACATCAGCAAAGCGCTCACCCACACGACGCCACACACGCTGTCTGCCATCTGCCCTGAACAATGTAAACCGAGATTCATCCGTGAAGAGAACACCTCTCCAACGTGCTAGACGCCATCGAATGTGAGCATTTGCCCACTCAAGTCTGTTATGGCGACGATCTGGAGTCAGGTTAAGACCCTGATGAGGACGACGAGCATGCAGTTGAGCTTCCCTGAGACGGTTTCTGACAGTTTGTGCAGAAATTGTTTGGTTATGCAAACCAATTGTTTCAGCAGCTGTCTGAGTGGCTGGACTCAGACGATCTCGGAGGTGAACCTGCTGGATGTGGAGGTCCTGGGCTGGTGTGGTTACTCGTGGTCTGCGGTTGTCAGGCCGGTTGGATGTACTGCCATATTCTCTGAAACGCCTTTGGAGACGGCTTATGGTGGAGAAATGAACATTCAATGCACGAGCAACAGATCTGGTTGACATTCCTGCTGTCAGCATGCCAATTGCACGCTCCCTCAATGCTTGTGGCATCTGTGGCATTTTGCTGTGAGACAAAACTGCACATTTCAGGGTGGCCTTTTATTGTGGGCAGTTTGAGGTACACCTGTGCACTAATCATGATGTCAGATCAGCATCTTGATGTGGCACACCTGTGAGGTGGGATGGATTATCTCAGCAAAGCAGAAGTGCTCACTATCACACATTTAGACAGATTTGTGAACAATGTTTGAGAGGAATGGTAATATTGTGTATCTGGAATGAAGTTTAGATCTTCAAGTCCATCTCATGAAACATGGGAGCAAAAACAAAAGTGTTGCGTTTATATTTTTGTTGAGTGTATATATATATATATATATATATATATATATATATATATATATATATATATACGGAAATGTTTTTGTTTTTTTGATTAGAGTAGGTAGATCATTTTGACTTGATCACTGTAAAATGTAGTTTGCGAGCAAAAAAAGTGTGGGCACCCCTGGTGTAGATAATGACATCTTGCTAAGTTACCTAGGCAGTCTAGAGTGTAACAGCTAATTAATCAAGCTCTTGGGGCTAATCTGGCCTCCAAACTTTATGTTTAATTACTTAAGCAGCTAATCTGATGAAGCAAAAGTTGAGAAATTACACCTAGCTAATTTACTTATTTGCTGGTGATATACAAAGCAAAATACTAGATGAGTGGATATAATATTTCACTATTTATACCAGAACTGAATATATAAATAAAATGCTACTTCATCATGCATGTTGATTACATTTTTGTAAATAAGTAGTAGTTCAGACAATAAGGAGGAGTATTTCAGAGAACGTGGCACCTGTGTGAAGTCTGGAACAGGAAGAAGCTCCTCTAGTCTTGATATGAACTCCCACACCAACATCTCCAGTGCTGCATCATACTTTGAACCAAAATATACAGGGAAAATTTCCTGCAAGTGAGAAAGACAGACAGGCTAGGTTAAAAAATGACTCGGATATATTTTGGATGGACTGATGTTCTCTTCTCCTGTTTATGTATTTTTTCTGTGTTTTTCTTCCCTCATCTTGTAGTTTTCACTATTGTCTTGTCAAAGAACTTGTTGTTCTTTGTTCTGTATTCATGTCATGTTCATGTTCTGTTCCAGTATAACATAAAGGGATGCACATGGTCAGCTCCAATAGCCAAATACGCTATGGCACTCAAACTGAGATTGATATCCGTCACCAGTAGCCTAAACAGTTGACACACAGTTAATGCCAAATTCTGTGCGACCATCTGCAGTCTCAGCAGAAGATGAGCTTCATCAGGTCGGGCTACAATTTTTTTCCACGGACTTCAGCTGTCCAGTTTTGTGCCTGTGCCCACTATAGCCACAGATTTCTGTTTTTGCAAGTTAGCAATGGAACCCAACGTGTTCTTCTGCTCTTTAACCTCAAGGTTGGGCATGTTGTAAAAATTATGTCTCCTCAGCACAGTTGCAAAGAGAAGCCGGTCATACAATGAGAGCACTGAGCATGCGTGCCTCACCTCAAAAAAATATTTTCTCTCAGAGGGATCCTCCAGCAATGCATGAACCAGCTCGACAAAGTTCACCTCAGATTCCTCTACCTGGTTGATGGTAACCTTATAAACACACACAATAATGTTCAAAATCAAGCAAAGCAAAACAAACCTTTGATCAAACATCCAGACCAGAAAGACACCAGAATAATCCTACTTACATGGTGATCCTTGGCAGTGCTGACAGGAGCTTTTATTCTGTCCAGATGTGGCTGAATTGTTTGCATGTCCGCTGGGTGCTCCCCTCGACACATCTCCAGAACCAACTAGTTACACAAAAATCAAATAAACCCCATTCAAGGTTTATATAGTAAACTCCTGGTGGTTTACAGCCTACATTTGAATAAGCAGGCATCCAAGCATCAATTCAATCCAATCCACAGTTGGTTACTGTAGCCATGCATGGTCAGGCTCAGTTTAATTTTTCAGTGTGTTTTCAGTGTGTTTACAGCAACTGGGAGACCAGTGTGCATTAGTTTCATGACAAAGATGAAAAAAATGTTAGTTATGCAGCTTAGTTCTGGAATTTTTATTTTCATTTTTATTTTATTTTAGATACTTTAGTAATCCCAGAGGGAAATTGCTTAAGGCTGCTGCCAAACAGTGTCATACAATGACTAGCAAGGCGCGCCACAGGCTAGGGTGAAGTGTCTTGCCCAAGGACACACAACATGGCTTAGGGAGGAGTTGGGATCAAACCACCAACCTTCCAGTTATTAGACAACCCTACTATACCACTGCGCCACTGCTGCCCCAACAATAAGTTCCCATCGAACCCGGGCCGCCTGGGTGAAAACCAGGAATCCTAACCGCTAGACCATATGGGAATTGGTCACTGGTCAAATAAAACTAGGTGTCAGATTCCACAGCACACCCTCAGGGGTGGAATCCACACCTTGATCGGCCAGGGTTGTTTTTGTAGAAAAAAGGGGAACCTACAGTATATTAGGTGGTCATATTTCTTATTGCTAGACAGTGTAGGTGAGTACTGAAGCAACAGTGGTCTACCTAGTGTAACAGTAATAAGTAAAGACACTTCTGGCAACAGGAGACAAAATGTGATCAAACAGTAAACATGACTGACCCTGGCTCTTAGTCCCAGGATGAGTTGAGCCCTCTGACTGTAGCTCATCAGCTCGGGGACCAGCTCTGTCACCATGGTAACAAACTCTTCCAATGCTCCATAGTGATCCACAAGTCCCTGTTGCACAACTTGCCACACTGCAGCTGATAGGAGCTGCAAGGGTGGGGCCAAGAGCCGGAGATAACGGAGTGGGAGATCATTACCTGAGGTGAAGAAAAAAAACATAAACACATTAACATTTCATGTGATTGTGTTCCTGCTGATTTTCTGGAAAGTGTTACTATGCATCAACAGTGCAAACACATTACAACAGGTACTAAATTCTAAATTGCTTGATAATATTTGAAATTTTGCAGGACTTATTTAGCAGGACTGGTTGATGGAAATATTGTAGCTTTGTCTTAACCACTACATCGTTCCATATAACAAGACACTGAGGATCATAAATATCTAGCACTAAAATTGTACTGTAGACCTAAAAAATGGATTTAACAAAAATCCTGACAGCTTCTCCAACATGCCTAGTGTGTGTAAATAATGTAGTGTACTAGTATAACCTTCCTTGAACAAAACAGAGAAACGGTGCATTTTAGATGTGCACGATACAAAAGCATGTTACATCCATGCAGACAACATATGTGAATTTGCCAAGCTGTGCATATTATGCATGCACACACATATTTACACTAGAATGTGGTGTAAATATGTGCATGTGGTTGTAGCAACCAACAGGTACAGAAATTAAAGGCTTGCACAATGTAACAAAGAAGATTACTGTGATGTTATTTAGTTATTTTAAAATAATTTAAATGACTTGCAAAACTTTTGTTGACTTTTCTGTTTAAAATATAGGCTGTGACATTGTGTGTAATAGGTGATTTAATAATTTGTTGTGGCAGAATGAATCAGTTTGAATACAAGTATCAGCTGTACTGTCATGCAAGGAGCTTTCTGAGGCAGAATAGCACCGATTATGTCCTTCTATTTCTTTATTATATATTTTTCTGTCTTACTCTTTCTTACTTCTCTGTCCATGGCATATTAATGTGAATGTTAACATTTATAAAAATGAGAAATAACATTAATAGTTGCAAACCAGAATGGCAGCTTACTCAAACTGATGCTGTGATTTATCCTTACTTTATAACAGCATTGTGTGCATGACTGACTTACACAGTGACATGACACTGCTGTTCTCAGGTGCGCTGACAACAGCATCCATCAAACTCACAACTTATTGCTGACCTTTATACTGCAGGCTGCATCGGTTTTAATAAAAGCACAGACATTTAGCCACATCCCTCGCTGATGGGAGTGATGGAAACGCAGCCCTCACTTTGTAATAAGATGACAGTGGATCAGGTCGGTCCTTATTGCACCACTACAGGAATATTAGTAGCTAATATAAGCCCTTAATTTCCGGTATGCTTGTAAAGTCGCTGCTCCCAACACAAAGACCGAGGACCATATAAGAATGATTTCTTTATTATAGGATACACGCACCTCGGTTGCTTCCGCTTTCAGTTCCGCGTTTTATTTCCATTTAGCTGCTGACAGGAAAAAATGGCCCAGTGTCCCCCTCGGGTTGTAGCTACCAAGGAAGAAAAATACACACACACACACAGAAATCTCTAATGAATGGATTCTGCTAATTTTTGATTATTAAAACCAATGATCTGCGATCGCCAACCCACTGAATGCGAGCGCAGTTTTGTCGGACGCATGGACAGGCTCTTGTTTTTATCCTCGTACCGGGAGGCGAGACAGAACAAAGGTTTCTGGTCTCATCCGCCTCAGTCCAGATCGCGGCAAGCCCTCTTTCCTGGTTGGTTGACGAAGACCGGATCAGCCGGTCAATTTGTAGATAGTAACACTAGATGGCGCCAGACGGCCACCAGGGCTGGACCACAGACTGCCAGGTCTCATCAGAATCAGAATTAGAATCCGAATTGTTTTACTAGGAATTCGCCTTATTGATTTGGTGCATAGATAAAACATAAGCAGTCACATATAATAATACGAAGCTTACATTGTTTAAAAATGAAATCAAATAAATAATATCAATATCATTTGACGTAACATGTAACAAAACTAAGTTGAAATAGACGCGGTTTTCAAACGTGTATGGCCTCTTATTTTGGAAAACAGCGAACCGGAAGTGCTAGCTAACGACACATTTTTGCTTGCACTGTTTGCTCAATTGTCGATAAAACGTCCCCTAGGCACTAAATGCTGACCTCTGAAAGTGAACGTACAAACCGACACGCTTAAAGCGTACCAACTAATGAAGAAATAGTTGTAATTGTACTGGTAGCTCGTAATAAATCACTTACAGTCCAGTTAAACCCAGTTGTTCAGTCAAAGTGAAGTAAAGTGCACTGGGTGAGCATACTGCGCTGTATTAATGTATGGCTATGACCAAACGTAACATGAAGCAACAAGTGCTACAGTAAATTATATATATATATATATATATATATATATATATATATATATATATATATATATATATATATATATATATATATATATATATATACATATATATATATATATATATATATATATATACATTGATAACAGGCAGCACTGACAGATCCGTCCTCATGTCACATCCTAAAATGTGCTGTTCTCATTGACAGTGTATAACTTTTAAGAATGCCATTGTTGACTTTTTACAGTCGCCTACTTTGATTACTTTGTCTGTACAGGGCCTCAAGAGTAGACAGCAGCTGGGGGTGACAACAACAGAACTGGCTCTTCTGTCTTCAAGTTCAGGTGAGAGAGTCACTCTAAATTACAGAACATTGATGTGGTTACATGCTGTTGCAGAGGCATAAGTTTCTAGATGAACTTGAGCTTAATTTCCTTTTTTTACATCTTATCAGCAGCTGTAGAGATGGAAATGTGAGTGTTAGTTCAAACAATAGTTTGATGGAGGGAGCTTGAATTTGTTTTTGTTTCTGTCTGGTCAAACATCCTTGGAGATGTTGGTGGTGTGGTTCTGGCAAACACATGTGGTGTGGTACTTTTTTTCTTCATGCTGCAATAGACAATGCATTTTAGTAAAGCAAGGTTGTTGTTGTTGAAACTTTATTTCTTAATATTATAATATTATGTAAAGCAAATAGATCTTACTACATATGAGAAAAAGAAACAAGAAAGGGTATAATTCTTGTGCATACTATGATTTGATAAATTTGAAAAGCAAAAGTTGACATCAATTCATGAGTCTAAATGTAACATAACAGCGTCTATCCACTAAAAGAAATCACAAATTACACAGCTACAGAACACAGTACAGACCAGAAAGAGGTTTTTTGACATGTGATTGCAACAGTGCTGCAATACATAGACATGAGTGCATGTGTAGTATAAAATAAGACTTGAATAAGCCCATGTACAGGCATGCTTGTTGTGGTATTGTAATGCTGAAATTAACAGCTACATTCTAAAGTTTTGCTATTTGGACAAGCAAACAGGCTGCTGCAGTAATCCAAGCATGATGTGACATACTCAAATACTGTAACTTACTGCTGTTTACATTAACTGCAGCCAGACAGAAGGTTCCTGCCCTGCTAATATAAATATGAGTCTCACTGATCGCTAGGCAACAGGTTGTAACCACAGCAGTTTCCCATCACAAGCTCATTTAATTTGCGATAACACTGTTTGCTGTGACATGACAAAACTCTGAACTGGAATCTCTCAGTTACATTTCTGGTCTACCAGTTTGTCAAACACAAAGCAGAAGAAGAAACACCTCAACTCCTTCTGTAGAATTTACATAAACATTTTGTACTGTAAAAATTACAGTTCATTCTGTGGAAACCATAGATGCCTGCACCTTATCAGGGTCACTTAACCGTTATTAGGCTCAGTAGTGTCTTGCATTTTGACCTGTGGCCAAACAATTTCTCTAACTTCAAAGGCTCGGTGTCCCTCACTCCAGTAACACTCTTGAGTAGGTTTGTGAGCATCTACCACCACAGCATTACCAGGTAGAAGTGGTGAATCATCATCCACTAAGACTGTGTAGAAGGGCCTAATTCGAGGAGATGGTGGGAATATACAATGACATTTCTCATTCTGCACCTTGTGTTGGACTGGAGGCGGGTCCAGCTCTTCCTGCAGTCTCCTCAGCAGTGACAGAGGAATCATTATGACTGGGTTGTCACTAGGTGGACACTGTGTTATGTCTACACAGGCATCATGAGGGTACATGATGGTATGTTGTTCTTCCACCTTTTCCTCCGCTGTTTGGTTATTGTTATTCTTTCTGATGAACACAACTGGCACCTTTTTGTTTGCGCAGATTTTGTCTTTCCAACGTTTGAGAACATAGCGGCAATGTGATGAGTTCTGAGAAAAGAACGAAAGTGTTTTTTATAGTTTGATTCCTCTTGTACAAATTATAATGCTCTTCAACCAATTGTGTTTTGTGTCATGAAATGGAACTTACCATACGAAGAATAACACATATAAGAAGAATGATGCCTATGAACAAAAAGATGGCAAAAGGGACACCAATGATGACAACCTGCAGAAAGCAGATTTAGACAATTTTACAAATCCTGACTCTAATTTAAAAGTTTCATATGTAAGAAGGAAGGAAAGAAGACATTTTTGTGTTACATCCTAAAGAGCAGCATGCTTGCTCCTTTGCCTCAGTAAATAACACTTGCTTACATGAATGGTAGCATCTCATTCTTCTGATCTGCCAGGCTGATCTGGGCACTAATTGGCAAGTGCACAGTACTTTCTTAACTGACATCACAAAGTAATTATTGACAACAGAACAACAAAGTGTAACTACAACTAGCTCCTACATTTAGCTCAGTTACAGTCTGGAGCACTATCTCCTGCAACTGATATCCTGGGACTGATCAGGTTAGCTTGCTATCTTTGTAATCATTTAGCAAGGATTACAGGTTTGTATAGTGTACCTAAGTTACAGCTAGCTGGCTAAGCTTGTCATAGTTCTTTCACCAGCTGATGTGATCCATGATACATACATATCCTATCTAATGGACTGTGCCAAAAAATAAATTATGCCGTGTCACAAAAAAAATGTTTAAATCAATGGAATGAACGTGCTAATAAAAAAACAAGAAATCTTTCATTTTAAAAGCTGACATTACATTAATATGATGCTTCCACCAGGTCTTTAAGAAATGTTGAATCAAAAGCAGCCTAATGTAATTCTTCTTACCCAAACAGTCACGATCATCTGAAACGTGGATCTTTGTTTTTCAGCAAGAGATACAACTATAGGAAAACAAGGCTGCACATGTACACATAAAGGCAGATTTAATGAACATAAATTAGAAAAAAAACTTTCAGTTTAACTGGAGCACTAGTTTACCTTCTCATAAACAAGGGTGTCTCCAGCTCCAACCTATAGCAGAAAGGTAAACATTATGTCCCTGTTTCAAACACATATTGTGTGCACTGTGTGTTTTTTTTCCTTGATTTGTCCCCATCTGAACATCAACCTTTAAACTGCAGTTGTATCGATTTTAAGTTTGTTTTGCGGGTTATAATATTTTTAATGAGAAAGGTGAATGACTTACACATCCAGACTTGTTGTCCTCTCCTTCACATAAGCAGGAGTCTGGAATCACAGAATTCCAGTCTTGGTAGCTTTCAAGTCCACAACACTTAAACTGGCGTGAGCGAAAATGTGATTTTGAGTCATTTGGTAATGAGTGTGTTTTAGTGCATCAAGCACCACAAAAGTTGAATTTAATATTCTTACCTTAGTCTGCCAGTGGTACATGTTGGTGAATATGTCACAGTTTTTGTCCATCAGCATGTTTTCTGTGTTGTTGTGTGTTAGCAGGGCCAAATAGTGCTTCTTAAGATTTTCCATACCCTAGAGAAAAACAGAGACCTAACTCAAGGGCTAGTCACTTTTACCCTATCCCGAACACACTTTTCAGTGGACTCTCTCAGGAAAACAAGTTGGACAGAGTCAAAGAGTCAGGTTTTCTTTAAGTGAGCTGGCTTGACAAACCCAAACCCATCAAGAGATCTACTACACTGTCAACAAACAAACGGTATAGAGAAAACCATAGATTTAAGAAACTATTAATTATATACTGGAAATAGAAGCAAAATCAACCCACCTGAATCTCATTTTTCTGGATGGTGTCAAAAGTACAAATCATAATGACTCCAACAATGATCAAGAACTATGTAAGAACAGAAAGGGAGGGGGGGGGGTTAGTTTTTCCTCATGAATGTTTTAATTATCAATTTATGCTGACATTTACTTACCACACATACATGGACAAATCTCTTTATCCACACTTTCAGCAGTAAGATGATACAAAGTGCCAGATTCAGTGACGACCACAGGCACACAATTTTCTGCTCATAGTGCCTCCTGGATTCAAACTATAAGCAGAAACCTCACATTATTATAAACTAGGATTTACTGTCAGTTTTAAAATGCAGTATGTATGTTTAATTATACTGCTCCTTGCCATATGATTATACTGTGGCTGAACTGTTGAGTGTGTACCTCAGTATTGTTCAAGCATTCAGGACTTTGGATGCTGTAAAGATGTCCTGTCGTTGTCAATATGGGCACCACAATACACCAGACCTGGAGATAAAGATGAAGCCTTACTGTACAGCTAACGACTTTATTTTGTAGTGGGACAGTGTAATGTGGGACGCTTCACGGCATTTCTCCCTTACTCATTAAAAATCTTTAAGCATCCAAAAAGGAGTGTCTCCAACTCGTACTCTGATTCAATAAGGAAATGATGATATGGCTTCAAATAGGAATATGTTACACAAGTCAGAATAACAACAGGTGTCCCACATCACCCTAATCCACTCTATAGACACAACAAGTGATGGAAAATACATTTCATTTTCATCCTCTAGTAAACTTAATATTCTTACCATGTACATTATTATCAATGATGTTGCTGTCCATAATATAGGCCTGGGTTTCCTGAACTTTTCTTTGTTGTTAGTAGCCGACATGTCTTCTCTGTTTGTAAGGGCTGTACTCGCTCTCTTTTATATCTTCTTCCCCAAAGCCCACACTCACTGGAGACGTGAGGAATGGCAGGCGTGATCTGTAAGTACAAACGGCCCTTTGTTTCTGACAACTTTAAGATTTTTCTCCAGTTAAGGTAAAAGGATGCTCCTCTTTCTCTCTCTCTCTCCCTCTCTCTCTCACTGACCAATCACAATAAAGAAGAGGTGGGACTTTACGATAACTGTCAACAAGAGAAGGAGGTCGGTGGTGCTCTCACGGCTTGCAGTGCAGTGCGAACACATTTTTTTTCATCTCTAGAGCTCCTTCCAGGATATGATCTATTCCCAGCAATTTCTAAAGTCATTCTAAAGTAAACACTGTATCCTTAAGGGCACACATGTCAAACTTAAGGCTTGTTCTATCTTCTTGCATGCATCTTAGGGAACATACTTCAACTACAAACTTTGGTTCCTACTGTACTTCAGTTCCTATCAAAATGACACATCTGTAACGCATCTCTTGCATGGGTTCTGCTGCGTTTTATCACAAATCACAAATGTATTACAAACACTAGTCTTCCTTGCTAATTAATTTTTTGTTCTCTATTGAAAAAAATGTGTTTATTTGATTAAATATTTGGTACTTTTACTGAATGGAGCCTAACCTAAAAGTGAGTACACAGTTTATTCTGATATAAACATGCACATGTTCTGTTACATACAAAAGACAACTGTGTTTTATGTTGTCTGTTTAATAGTTAAGCTGTGCCACAAAAAGTGGAAGCAAAGTCCTAGCTTTGCTTTCAAGCTGCCTGTACTAAAAGCATACAGCTCCTTTCAATGGATAAGCAAAATCAAAAGTTTGAATTTCTCATGTCATCAGTCCTTTGAGCGACAAAAGCGAGCAGAATTTTCATAGCTTTATAGAACTCGATTTTACAGCTCTAGTCACTGTTTGTGTTAACGCAGGGTTAGTCATAGTTGATATGCAAATACATGTCATACATAAAAACAAGTTTTATTTATTTAAATAATGTCCTTAACATAAATTGTTTTACTCTTAAGTCACTGACCTCTGAGTGAACTTCCTAAGTGGTATTTCCTGTTTCACAATTCTTCCCAGTGTTTTCATGCTACAGTAATAATAATAATACAAAAAAAAATAAAAGAAAGAGAAAGTTGATGACTTCCTGATAGACAAAGTTGTAATATCTCGAACATGTAATAGTAATTTAAATTGAATTTCATACACTAGTTTCATATCAGTAAAATACACTTGCAGCAGATCACATTTACCAAATGATTTTAAATCAAGTTCGATGCTTATTTTGACCCACAACTAGCACATGTTGCCCACTTGGTGGTGCCAGTGGATAAAAAAAGTTACCTGACTCTCACCAAAACCAAATTTCATACAGCTGTGTGGGCCATCCTTCTAGTGCTAAAGTAAAAAACGACTTACACACAATACACAATAATGCACCACTGTCTGTTCTTTTATGTGAATATGCAAGCAGGGAAACCACTATCACTGTCTACCACTGTCACTGCCTTAAACCCATTTTATGTAAAAGGCGCATAGTATTTTTAAATAGACTCACTCTCAAAGACGCATACTGATACACACAACTCTACAAAGTTAGAACAGTAATTACACGTCTAAATCTGACAGAGCGTCCAACCACCAGAGCCTGGCTGTCTGCCAGTGTGTGTGTGTGTGTGTACTTTGTATTACTCATGTCGTGGGGACATTACATCTACAAATTCATGTTGTGTGTGGCAGCTTGGTTTAAGGTGAGAGACATGTTAAGTTTTAGCTGAGGTTTACTGTTAGGAAAGTGGTAGTAAAATGAATGTAATGTCCTCTGAAGTGAAACATGACCATGTGTGTGTCATCATCGTTGAAGACAGAGACAGGCTGGCTGCAATCTGATGAGGGGAAAAGCTATACTGAGGGTGCTGCTGAATTCAGACACACATTAGAGGGTTGAACAGCACCACATTGCCCACCAAACTGTTATGTCCACTTTGCACAGACACACACAAATCCAGATCCAGATTCTTTGATCCTGAGTCAAACAGTTGAATCACATGTATTCCAACCAACTCCAGTTATGGTGCTTTTTTGCCATTTATGTGTTTTCTGTAATGACACTTTGGATGTATTGATTTTTTTCAAGCTGCCCTTATAGCCTCATACTTTGGTAGTAGCTAGCTAGCAGGTTACTGCTTCTTCTTATTTCAGTTTACTGTATATGGCAATCTGCAATAGAGCTACAAAAGAGACAGCACCTACAGAAAAAGGTATTTCTCTATTAAAAATAAAAAAGGTTTTGGCAAAAGTTAGCATACTAACATAAGATGATATGTAGATATCCATTCTGTCTTGGCACACAGAGAAAATGTATGTTTCTTCTAATACTTCCTGTATTTTTCCATCAGTCAATTTCTGTAAGTTTAAGAAAAAGTTAACATAAAGTGCATCATGAACCATGGTCATATATTTGTTATACTGTTGAGACTGTTAAAGCATCATTTGGCATGCGGTGGCATTGCTTTTCCCTTAAGTGAGCCCCCCTTAATGTGGTTGTAATAATGTAATACTGATAACCTGGGACAGATCATATCACAGATCATGCTAGAAGGAAAGCAGCTTTTTCAGGTTTTCCCTTTCATTTGTCACCTTCTGTATATTGCTGATTTTGAAGCACATCCAGTAACAGAGGGGGGCATGGTGCAGTTGTGTAACATGCCACTGAGTCATTCATGTATCCTGAGGGCAGACATTTTCACCCGACTTCATTACTGCAACAGGCAGGCTCACGTTCTCTCCTTCACTCTGTAGGCATGTGAGTGTGTGCGGAGCAGATCACCTCATCATACAGTGTTCTCAGACATGCATCTTCATGCTCTCTCTCAACTGAAGGGACATGAGAGGGAAAGACAGAATATGAGAGTAAAGAGGCGTTCAACAAGTTGAAGTGATTGTAAAGCAGCGATTGTGTTTCCTCCATCTTAATACTAAATTTGAGGATGCACGCCTAAAACACAGCCAGTTTTTTGGTGACAGCCTGTGTGAATATGGACAAAAGCAAGTGTCCAAAATTGGGAAACACCAATTTCTGGGCCTGTGGTATAAGGATTAAGGTTTGACCAGTAGTTATAATAGTCAAGGTTTGATTAAGTCTCCAGGAGATGAATAAATGATCCAAAAGAAACTTCAGTAAGATGATATGTTTGCACGACCAATGTATGTAGAGACAAAAGTTGTAGGGACCTGTTTACACAGTTACATTATGGGGACTTGCCTTCCTTATGGGGACAAAATATCCCCATAATGAATACAATAAAATGTTTACAGTGAAGACATAAGGGGAGGTATTAGTTGAGGTAATTAAAATATATGCAAGTCAATGGACTGTTCTCCAAAGTCATACACAACTGCGTGCTATGTGTGTGTATGTTTCTCTCTCGCTCTCTCTCTCTCTTTCTGTGTGTGTGTGTGTGCAGGGAGCCTCCCTACCTAGGAGTTGTGTATGGGCTTGTTGCAGCAGCATTCCTCCACTCAGCTGCTTCTGAACAGCACATTCCAGAAAGAGAGGGGGAGAGAGAAGAAAAGAGAGGGAGACTAAAAAGAGAAATGAAGAGAGGGAGAGAAAGAAAGAGATAAAACAGGAGGTATGTAAAGGGAGGGGAATTACAGAGGGAGAAAGAAGTAAGACATGCGGTGCGTGTGCATGTGTGTGTGCGTAGGGGGGTGGCATTAATAGAGAGGTGGATGGGGCAGAGGAAATTGGTTGAGAAAGGAAAGGATAGTATTAATTATATGTAATGGATCCCCGTTGTGAAATTTTGACTCCCCTCATCTCCACATGAAGAGGTCAGAGGTCGGGGTTAGATACAGTACACAGCAACCAGAGCCAGTGCTGAGAAAAGGAAGTGAAAGAGAGAGGGCAACAAGGTCTGTCTTAAAATATTATTCTCCATACACACACACACAGTACAGAAAAGGAAGAGTAAGCTTTGGTGTGTGTTCATCTCTTACGCTGCTTGACCTGTTTCTAATGAACTATGTTAAGAAGAAACAGATCTTGCCAGAGTATAATTAAGCTACACTCTACACAGACACACTGGAAAAACACACAGACATGACACAGAGACACAGCTTGTCATTATTAATTTAAAATTAAATTCAGAAAAATGTAAATATTTACACATTACCCAGTCCAAACATCTTCTAGTTTCAGCTTGTGTGTGGATTTGACTGTATCACTTAGTGTTGCAGAGCAGACTGCACTGAATATACAGGAAAATACACTACAATTCATAGAAAAATATAAAAATTTAAGTGTTACTTTGAATGCTAAAACATACCAACATTAGCAAAAGGAAGGGTTTAGTTAGAACATTCTTGGTTATTGAAACAGCAACACAACATGGCAGCCTCCATAGAGTAGGACTTACTCCCTTGTATGATGTTATTTCAGATATTTATTTTAGAACACTTCCTTCTTATTCATATGTGTATAATTACTTTCATAACATGTGACAGGCACAGGGCAATGTTGTTTCAAGTTGTTCACTTACTGGCTTATCTGCTAAGCTAATGCTAGTTGTTGCACAATTTTTACAGACCGCTAAGTGAACACCAATATACACACCAATGACTTCTGTATAGTGGTATTACAGTATAAGCAGAATTATAAGTGGATTATAAGCAACAATGGAGAAATAATAAAAGGACTTTTGAACAATTGTTCTTTGCACAACTAATTTAAATTAACACACATAAATACTGTTCCTTAAGTGCAGTTGGAGTTAACATGCTCACCAGCAGGATTTAAGCTCTGTTATCAGACATACTAAATGAAGATAGGACAAACAGACAGATAGAGAAAAAAGAAGGCAAACATGGAGTATTTACTGCATAATAACAAGCAAATACGTTTGAAGACAAGAGCAACAACAAGCAGTTTGTGTGAGTAAAAAGCTTGTTGGCTCTGTGACAGCGTCCCCTCTCCTTCTCCATCTTACTTACTCTGAATGGATGGGTTTGTTTGTTGTCTCTGGTAGAACCAAAGGAAAACAAAGTGACTCGATTTCCCTTTCTGCCTCTGTGTGTTCTTTGGACGACAGTTCATCATGTGTAAGTATCTTCTGAGTCTCCATTCCCTGACAGCTCCATCCAGAATACCAATCTGCTCCTCTTTCTGTCTTCCATCTATCTCTTTCTCTTCACTTTGACAATTGCATCAAATGTAAATAAACTGGATGCTCAATTTGGAACCTGTATACAGTATTTCTCTGTATAACAAATGTTTTATTTACCCTGATACAAAGGCTGCATGTGACACAGCATTTAACCTAAACACACACAGAGCCACGTGACTATTTGTGGGGATGTTACGTGATACATTGGTTTTCTTTCTATTTGTGGAAATATCTTAATCCAGATTATATATCTAACCCATTAATCTGTTGGCTGGTAGCTGTGCTTTCACTGAGGTCCATATTCTATCTGTCTATCTATCTGATAACCCTGTCCTTCAGCCATACAACCAAATAATATATATATATATAAGCGAAGATTTATTCCATTTGATTCCATTTTTCCATTTACTGTGATATTTTACATAATACATTGTACTTTAGTTTAACACTTGCCACTCAAACTCCTTCCCAGCAGGCTAGCTGCTTACCTGAGGAGCTGCGAATCAATATAGCAGCTAGCTTGTAAACTCAGCGTAGTTCATAAACAACCCACTAACTAACATGTGTGAATATATGTGACTAATTTTTGGTTAGTTTATATCTATCCCATAATGTATATCTCTACCTTTTAAACCTTAATGTTGTCAAACGCAAGCTAGCATGTCTGCTCCAGGCAGTAGTGCAGATTTATGTTATTCTCTTATTAATGTCGTTGTCACTCATTTCATGCCGTGGGAAAACAGTGATATGTGAATCTCTGCTGCCATTTAAAAAAAAAATACATTTCTGTTATTATAGCAGACAGTGATAGACAGGATGCAATAGAACATTCATTCATTGTTTCCTGTAATTCTATTAAAAACAATGTATATAGTGATTAAAATACTTCAGCAAATTGAGGGAAACTGATGGAATACATAATATTGATAAGGATAATGGGAGGTGGGATATTTAAAGCCCTATATTCTCACTAAAGATTCAAAAACGTACATTCCTACAGCAATAGGTTATAATACCAACGTGTAGGTCGAGTCGCATCAAAATGACAGACACAGATTCTATCCAATCAGATGTGGCTCTTTAGTAAAGTTACATCTACGCTACCCAATAAGATTCTAATTTGTGGTCTTCGTTGTCCAATCAGAGACGGTTGTATCCTGGAAGTGGCGGGCCTTGTTCTCCGTTGGCTTTGCCCAGTCCGGATGTTCCCCAGTAGCGAATAAGGAGCAGCAGTGTGTGAATGTGGCAACCGAGGTAGACAGGGAGGGGTAGATAGCCTGACCAGACTAGGGTTTTTGTCTTTTTTCTTTCTTTTTATTTTCTAACGGAGCCAAGTGTTTACAGTTTACATTGCGCCGCGGTGGTAAACTTATTTGTAAGGCAGAAAACCGGGCCGCCGCTGCTTTTCGTTGGGACTAAAGGCTGTCGTTGTGAAAACAGTCCAGAAGAAAGAAGGAAAGGGAGAAACAACATGGGGCGATAATAAAAAAAAGGTGTTGTGTTGTGAAGCGACGATGACTCTCTGGGAGGACCCGTGAAGCCTATTTATTTTTATTTATTTCCCCTCTTCCCTTTCCCTTGTGTCCTCTTTTTTATTTTTGAATTTCCTTCTCCCCTGCTAGTTTGGGAGAATATTTTTAAAGGAATCGGCTACGGAACAAGAGGACTGAAGGATGGACCAAGCCGGCATCCTGAGAAAGTTTATCCAGGGGGTGAAGGCCATGAGCGAGGGGGACGAGGTGAGGGGAGAGGACAACTTCGCCAGCGACTTTATGGTGAGTCAGAATTAACAGGCGTCTACACCTTGTCTCTTTTATCTTATATCGATCTCACCTCCTAATTAATCTCCACCTTTTCCGTCACACTGACCCACCATGACCCACCCACCCCTCCTTACCCGTCTCCTGGTTCCCTGTATCCCCCAGGAGGTGAGGTAGGGGCGGCCACACTGCCCTCTTCCTTTTCCTCCCATATCCAGGCTTTGCACGGCGGCCTAGCATTGTCTCACAAACCACTGAAACGCCACCGAGTCCTGTTTCTTTATAATAAAAGACAAGGCATCATTTAACAGCCCTGGGCACATTTTTTACATGGTGGGTTGTTGGAGCAGATTAGCTTGTAGGTAAGCTAGGCTAACGTGCAGTGCTACTGTCTGCTAACCATGCCCGTGTAGTGCAGTGATTCATTGTCCGTTCAGATACTCAATAAGCTTGTAAACAAACCTGACTATAATTGCTTGTGTTATGTCCAGTTTTGTTTGTTGTTTGCTTGTTTATAATGACAGTAAGCTCTGGAAAATATTTATAGCATGACTTATTCGAAGATTGTTTAGATTTTTATTTTTATTTAGTAAAAGTGTAGGGCAGATGTGCACTGTAGTGAATGCTAACAGGTTCCTTGATTTGCATTTACAGTTAGCAAAACATTAGTAACGAATGCTGTCACATTTATTGGAGACACCTACCACACCCCCTGAAAATTGCAGTAGTATTAATGTAAACTGGGACATTGAATCCTAGGGTTTAGTGTAGGGTTGTTGTACTAGACCACATTTCTTTTCATCTAGTAAACTGATAACAGCATGATGCTACACATAGCTTTGCTGACACCACATAGTGGCAGGGTCCAAAATATGTGGAATAACTGGAAATGTAGGCTCCTCCTGTTTGTGTTTGTGATCGTCCTTTTGCTTTTCTCCTGCCATAAAAATCACTTGTGAAACGGAGCCCTTTTCATACTAGAAAGAAAACCCACTAGCACACGCTAACATCTGGCTTTTGTCTACAGTAGGAAAGGGTACAATCTGTATTGGCTCCACACTACAGTAGTTAGATATTTGTCAGCTGTAGCTCTATCCAGCAATGTGAACAAGACCTTCTGGTGGATCTGATTTTTGCCCCTTTTCCAGGCTCCTTGGTCAGTGTTGCGACCTTTGCTACAAATTCTGTCAACATCCATTTAAGAGCTGCTCACACATCATTTTATTTCTTGCTTCTTCTGTTTGTGGTTCCTTCCCTCTTTGTAACTTGAGACCTCCAGAAACAGACACCAGCCCCAAACCGAAACAAGTAAACCCATCATCCTCACTTACTACCTCTCTGTCATCATCATTTGTGAAATGTATCTTGTTTGTGATTAATGGAGTAATAATATCCAGCATATTCCACATTCTCTTGTTATTCTTAATTACACATAGATAGGATTTTTCAAGCCTGAACTGTTTGATAACATATTTTGTTTGCCTGCAGCCATACGTTTGCTCTCACTACATCACTGGATCTTGCTATGTTGCAACTGTAGACTTGAAATAGGACCTGAAATATTAACAGACACGTTTATAACATTTGTGTTATTTAAGTGTAGTGACTGTTAAAATGTATTTGCAAATGTCAAGTAAATGACCTGTATTTGTAACACAGTAGGTTTGATTAATATAACTTTTTATAATCAGGTAAAACTGGCTGTGGTTATATGTTAAAAGTAGCAGCAGATGCTAGCTTTATATTTGGGTATTCTTTGGGATCCACATTATGGGTTAGATTTTTACATTTGCTTTATTGTATTGTAGTTTTTCTTGGGAAACAACCTAATCAGTGTCAGAATGGGTAACTACGTTCTCCTTTTGCCTACAGTTGCAAATACACACACACACTCACACTCACTCTCTCCTTACTTCCCTACTTCATGCAAGCTGCTTGCTGGAGCTTGCAACATTCTTTCTTGGCCCATTTCATAACATTTTGTCCTGGCTTTAAAAGTGGAACTTTGTCAACTCTTTGGCACACTTTGGATCAAGGCTACATTATTTGAAGCTGTCATAAAAGGCAATAACAAGCTCTGAAATAAATAAAACTTTGTATCTATACTTTGTGCTGATGACATAGCTCTTGTTGTGCCCATATCTGAGAAAACAGTTGGGAGATGTGCAGAAATCAAACAACCAGGAGGACTGACACATTGAGGAACCGCTTTATGGTGAAGGAGCTGAGACTAGTCTGCTGTCGGCTGACTTACAGTTTATGTATTTCATAATGCAGGTAGTTTTAAGAGATTCAACTTTTCCTTTTTAGCAATAGGCATCTATCTGTGTTCTCGTTTGTCTTCACCTTAAATTCTCCTTGTGGGTTGAACAGGGTAAATGTAGTTTCTTCCTGTAGCAGCAGCATACTTCTCATTCATAGCTTTACAGACATCCACACCTTGTTGAACTACTTACTACAGCCATTATCTTCTAATGTACACTCAGGAATGAATCTCAACAGTGTGAACTTGTAAAGGTTTATTTTTATCAGATTTGCCTGCATGCCCCCCCTTTAAGCCTTTTTTTGCTACCAAAAATCTTCAGTGACTGAAGTCTTTAACGACTCATAGAAAGTGCTTTAATTGGAGCTATTTCCTTTTCCTGGTAAGTCATAGTAATCTGGTTATTTTTGTACAGATGCACTGCTGAACATCAGCTTTATAGGGCCGTATATAGAAATGGTGCTTCAAGTTACATTTGCTCACAGCTGGCAACATCAGCCTGAGAAGTTTCAGTTAAATTATTTAGTAAATGCACCAGCTTGCAGACAATAAAAACTTGAGTAAAGATGGGCTTTGTGCCAATGTGCTGAACACTGTTAATGTTCATCATCAGCCAAACATGTAAGCAAGTACTTTAGCTAGTTGCTGCTGGTCTGTATTAAATCCTTTCAGTTGTTGGAGTCAAACTCACAGTGCCACAAACACATGGGGTGTGCTTCTCTGTGCAGTGAGTCACCAGAACACCCTGACATAACACCCACTTTAACTGCCTATTGTTGTTTATATATAGAATGTGTTTTATAGACGTAATTACAGGCTGTGGTACTGCAAGGAGTCAGAGATTATACGCTTTATTCAAAACTCTTTTTCAGTTGTCTGATGAAGCGGCAACACTTTAGATTAGCAAAAAGCATCCTGTGATATTTAGTTGTTTTGTTGTCATAGTTGACCCAGTCATTAACATTCACATTGGACTCTCAGGAAGGGTATATCCTTTTTTGTCTGGGTGGGGTGTAAGAATAAATATTGCACCTCATAAGTATTAATTGTACACATTTTATATTTACCTCACATGATTACATTATGGCCCCAAAATCTGGCTATGGCTAAGTACTCAAACATAAACATAAAGAACAGTGGCTGGCATGTGGATGATTTTATTTTATATATCTGGTATTTGCTAGACAGGTAATGTCTTACAAACACCATGTTTGTAAATTCTCACTGCTGTCAAAAGTTAAGTAGCTATTCAAGAGATTTAAGGTTGAGTTATGATATCTCTTACAACTTGTCATCAGTGGCCTGGTGATGATGATAGCTTATTCCAAAGGGTAACAGGCAGACTATGTGCTGAAGTCTTTCCTGTGATGCAGGTTCTGCAGAATTGGGCCATCTGTGTGGTTGCTGGTTCCGCAAAACCAAACAATGGCAATCTTGCGTGTTTCACGAGGGTGGTTATCAACTGGCTCTGTCAACCCACGACTTTCCAAAGTAGCTATTAGTGTGCTTATGTAAGGGAGACAGTTTTTTTTTCAAAAAAACAAATAGGTAGTTTAGCTTGTTACAAAAGCAATGATATGGAGATATTTTTTGGACAAAGTGGGGGGCAATTTTTGTATTAAAGTACAATAAAGTATAAGTTGGCATGTGAACATCTATGATGGTAGTGATTATATTCATATACAATTATTAAGCTGTGAAACTAAGTATGTGTCTGTGTGTGTGAGAGAGAGACGTCTGATTTCTGAAAGTTATATTGCTAACTCACAAATCTGGCATTGTGATGTTAGATCTAGTGTTGTATGGTGAGAGTGCTCATTGCTCGTGTTTGAGGCATCCTTTTGCATTCTAGCTGTTATCTGTCACTTCCTGTTAGCAGAGAAAGGGTCCGCACAGAAGACACTTTTCATTTGGACAAATGTAATTTAGCAATTTTTATTTTACACTGACACATTTTTCTGTTCTGTGTTCAGACAACAGTCCTACTTACAGTATGCTGAGTGAGGTGGATGGTGTACAGAGTTTAGCTCGAGGTTGATTGAACAGACAGCTGGTGATAGACATACAAGCTGCAGGGATTGAGTTTGTGACCTCTGTGTTATGGGAAGAGGAAGAGTTCTGTAACCAGTAAGCCACCATGCCTCCAGATAGATAAAACATTTAGTACATGTTGCAATCCAAAAACATCACTGTAATGTTTGCATGGATTTTTGGCCCCAGTGGCAATAAATCTCTCAAGTGCTGGCAGACAGTTGAAGATCCAAACCTGCACTTGTTACTATAGGCAAGCAGTGTGATGTTGTATGAAGTTGTCTTGGCCAAGACAAGAGGTTGCACAATAAATATACAGACAAACAAGACTTTACATGAGAATCAAATATTTTGTCACCACCTTAAAATTACTTTAAAAACAATGACCTGCAGTTTAAAGTAGGATCAGACACAAGGCTACAAAAGAGGTTAAAGCTGGTTAGGAGAAGGTGTTAAAGAAGTGTGATGCAAGACAGGAAACAAAACCTACCGCCAAGAGCAAAAGGAAGCTCACATCTGTGTGATCTTTTCTGTGATGTGTTACCTTCGAGTTTGTACAGACTTTGATATAAAACACTACGTGTAAGTGTGTGATTGTGTGTGATGCCCCTGCCACGCCTTTGTTGCTTACTCCGAAGCAGCACATAAAAAAAAAACATGGGTGCAAACACTTTTTTTTCAAGTATCCTCTTTGGTACACATGAAAAGAGAGAAAGATAAACAGGAGGCCAAAAAAAGAAAAGAAAAAAGAGATTTGAATATGCCAAACATGCCTCTGTGTGTGTATGTTTATGTTTCCACTGATACCAGCGGGCTTCCCCTAGTTGTTATTGAGTTGTATTTACATGCATGTGAACATGAGGAGGCACACTCATTGGATGGCATTGATCTATAAAACCCTCCTTGGTTTGGCACCACCTTATCTGTGTGCTCTTCTCCAGCGAACTACCAGCCACTATGCCCTACGTTCCAGTGGCATTTACCACCTGCAGGTCCCTCATGTGCGGACTGAGCTAGGAAAGCGGGCCTTTAGCTACTCTGCCCCTTCAGCCTGGAATACCCTCCAGACTGATTTAAAAATCTCTGAGCTTATCTCATTTAAAACTTTTAATTCTTTACTACACATTAGGCAAAAAACATCCATTCATCAGTGCCTGTGTTTTTAAGATATCTTTCTATTGCTGCACTTATTTTCACTGCTCTGTTTTGATCTTGTTTACCACCTTTAAAATGTTGTTATACTGTTCTTGACGTGTGCTGCTGACCTCTTGGCCAGGTCACCCTTGCAAATGAGATCTGGATCTCAATGGGTTTTTACCTGGTTAAATAAAGGTTACGGTAAATAAAAAAAAAAAAATAAATAACACAAGAATTGCCAGTGCAACCTTCTTGCACGTGTCACACAAACATTTGGTCAAGGATTCAAGGTCTGTATTTGTGTGTAACAGAATGGTAGGGTAGTGGCAGCACAGTGTGAGTGATTTGAAGGGAATGGTGACATGTTTTTTCTAAAGATACAGCAGTCAGAGACAACTGTGGTAGTGACTGCTCTAGCTAAACAGTAGAAAAGCTGTCTCTGTTTTTGTGAAATATGGTACCTGCTGTAGTATGTAAAGTATGCTGGGTTCTCATCTTCAAACTCATCAGTCAGACATGTCGAAAAAGAGCTCTGGGAAGCAGAATGAAAGCAGTTTGCCTGGTCCTTTCTGTACCAGTGAGGAGTTTGCATGTGCTGTTTAATAGGAGCTTATCACATACTGTTGGCCTGTATTTGCTATGTACCCATACACTTGTTTTAAACAAACTTTTTAACTGTAATCTTTTTCAGTATCTACTAAGAATAGTGATGTAGTATATCTGCCTTGATTGTTATCTTCTCTCCAAAAACAATCAGAAGCCCCTTGTGTTTGTTTATCTGTGTTTTTATTTGCTTGTTTGTGAGTGTGGGTGCAGGGGGTACACTGCAGGGGTCGGCTGCTATCTGTGCGAGCATGTGTGTGGCATCCACTGTAAGCCTGCCTCACGTTACTACTTCAAGAAACAAGACTTCCCAATTTCTTCTGGTGTCACAAGCCTCCTTCATTCTCACCCACCCCTTCCTACAGCTTAACCCAGAAACCAGCCTTTTGCCTCTAAGCCGGGTGTTTCTCAGAAGAGACGCAATGCAATATTTCCGCTCTTGAGTTGAGCGTGTGTGTGTAAGTCTTTGGCAGAGGAAAGTTATCGGACACAGTAACAAGGCAGAAGAACTTTAATTGATTAAGATAAGGAGACCACACAGGAAATTATGCAGCAATGCCCTCTTTGTGTGCAACGTGTGACTTGTGTGAAAGGAAATGGATACATGGTAGAGTCATCGTCCCTGGCAATTCACACACTCTTAGCAACAGCATTTGCCCTGCTGAGGTGTCCTTGGTGTGGTCATGGAAGATATATCAGCAAAAATGTCAGATGAATGCACAGAAAAGCACACTCTGTTTTGATTGTGCGGCATAAAATCACACAGGCGCATTGAGAATCAGGCTTCCGAGCACAAGGTCAGTAGTTTGACCCTACATACAGACGGTGAATATCTGAGCAGGAAAGTGATTAATACGTGCACACACTAAACTCACACTGAGCCCCTGTCCCAGATGACTGGGATTATATGAGGTTTGTCCACATCTGCTTCCTACTGCAGGCTGGGATCCAGAGTGGGAAATCACCACCGGCTAAAGCTGGTGAATGTCAACTCTGTTTGCTTGTGTATTAGGGTGATTTATATGAAAATGTCCTCCAGAAATGTGTCTGGTCTCTGTGCTTTTGAGTATTCCATGATTCCGCTGGTGGATAGGTCATGCAGTGAAAATGATGTCTTCACAGGACAGTCACATGGTGGTCAGCTGCAAAATAGCTCAACTGAAGCTAGTTGGGGGGTTTCAGTGTTTTACATGAGGACACTTAATGAATGAATTCATTGAAGATGTTGTAAAACCCTGTGGGCATCTGTATTTATCTTTCTTTTTTTCTGTCATTTGTACATTTTATGTATGATTCTAGGCATGTTAGGTTTGAAAATTTACAGCGTTGTGGTGTGGATATGTTGAGAAACATGATGCAGACACTTTCTGATACTCAGTCACTATATATCCTCCCATGAATTGCCTAACCCCGTCACGTGACCCGTTTCTGGAAGAAATGACCAATAGGAGTTTATTCATCATGACTAATGAATTGCAGGCATCACTAACCTTGCCATGGTGAGATTGGTGGTGCACCAGGACTTACTTTGACGTTTAGCAGTATCCTGACAGCTCAAGGTATAAGAACAAATTACTGTTTCATTTACAGTGTCCATCCCATGTCCATTTCTCCTTTAAAACAGATGTTAGGGGTGTCACCTTTGAATGGTGTTTTTTGACTTGTGGCTCTATGATATACTATGACGACAATATAAACCTCTGGCTGTCTTAATTCTTCTTAGTCCTGACTGTCACTTAGCCTGTTGTGCGTCAGCATCCTTCCATTTGCTTAATTTTTCTTCGTCCCCTTTGTTTTGTCGTTTGCCATTACGTAGCCACAAACACAGACTCATTAGTCACAGGAAGCACTGTTGAGTGTTGTGTGTGTACAGTATGCTGTGGACTGTACATGTATGGTTAAGGTCTCAAAGGAAGTGGGCATCCAGAGGCAATGGTGGTTTAAAATGGCTGTTTGAACCAGAGGACTTTCAGTTCAGTACAGGTGCTTCCTATGGTCAGTGTGTGTGTGTATCATTAAGAAGTATGCATGCGGTCACATACACAGACTTAGGTTTGAGAGACATACTTATTCAGGAACTATTTATTGACATTGCACCATGTCTGGTCTTTGACTTACATAACAGTCATTCTAGCAGTGATTCTATCAAATTGTTTAGAAATGCATTTTAAGAAGTGACAGATGACATGGCTAATAAAAGAAAAACACATTCTGCTTTGTGGTAAAGAAATAAATGCTGTTTACCCATGTGCTTGTGTGGATGTGCAAATCGTCATGCCCACTCATGCTATCAGTGCTCCACTGACCTATATTGACCACAAACTGTGAAGTGAAAATAGCAGCACAGTCCAGACATGTGTGCATGTTTGCACCCCAGAGTCATACCAGTAGTCAGGGTGTGGTTTTATGTTATTTCCTTAGTTAGTGAGCTTGATTCAAAGCTCTCTTTACTGTCAAACTAATAATGGACACATGAAATAATTACCTGTTTTTTTTTCAACATTACTGTAGTATAGGTTACCATTTTGGGAAATTCACTTTATGTGTATGTCTATGTAGTAAACTAAAGGCAACTAACATATTTTGTTGTTGATTATTTCCCTGAAGATTTACTTGATGTGTTAAATCTTGATAATAACTGACAATCTCTTAGAGCCAAAGGAAGTGGTGTCACTATTTTACCTGGCAGTCAAACCCCAGAATTATTAGTTTGATCATATTGAACCTGAAGTGTAAGCAGCTATATGGTATTTTATAGTTTGTATTATGTCTCTTTTTCAGTTGTTATACTGAACTAAGGTAATGGATGCAGAAAAGTATGTTACCAAATGTCTAGCTGTTCTTTTAAGGTTTCTTTTGTTCATGTCATAACACGTGTTTCAATCATGTATTAAAACATTCGTCTTGGTAATAAAGAATGACATGCAGACAGAACACCAATTATATTTTGAATTGTTAGAGTGAGCAAACAAACTTGCTGAGGGCCACGCAGACCCTTTTAGCCTCTGTTCTGTAGCAGTGCATCTTTTCCCTGCATGCTCTTAGCGCTGGAGATGGATTTTTCTGAGAGCATTGTAAGGGGGTGACCTATTTTAGCTTATGTGTGTCTGCATGGAAGGTGACCGTCAGTTATTCCTCTCTGCCACTAGTGCTCAACAACCCCACTTCCTGGCCACACACATGCTTAAAAACCTTTTCTTCACCACTTCTTCAGGAAGAGCATATTTTCTGCCAATCAGTGCTTCTGAGTTTAACAGACAGAATGCGTTGTTCTGTGTGTCTGTGTGAATTATTCAGTGTGCCAAGGAAGTACAGCAATGCTGACTTATTCAGCCAGGAGACAGAAAGTAGGTTAGATCCACTAACAACTACCTCTACATCAGCGATGCTTTTTCAGTCTCATCCAGGTTTTTTTTAATCTCTTTCTTTTTTCCTTCCATCTGGCTATCCTGGCCCAGTTACTGCCCTGGCATCCCTCAGTCATTTTAGGCCAAGTCATTGTGAAGAAATGTGTCTGAAAGCATGACTCAGTCACACCCTGAAGGGGCTCTGTAAAGTCAGCACTGGGTTTTTGGCGGGCACCGCCCAGCATGTAAGTGTGTGTGTGCCAGTGGAAGTTGAGCGTTCACAGGAAACTGGCCAACTCAGTCATGCTGTTTTACTTCTGTGACTGTAAAGGAGGTGAGAAAGTAATAGACATAAATGAGAACAGAGATGTTAGAGAGTGTGGAAAGAACAGGAGCAAAGTGGGGACCATGAAAGGACTGAAGATCATTAAGCTTTTGACAAAAAAAATTCAAAACACCTGCTTCTGTCAGTTTTATTATTTTTCTAATCCTTGTCGCCAGAAGAGTGCGCTTGAGATGCGATAGAAGCAAGGATATTTACTTTTCTTTGCCCTCTTTCTTTGCACCAACCTTCTCCTTTCAGAACAGACGTTAGTGTGAAGTGACAGAGTGTGTAAAGGGAGCGTGTGAATAAACGACAGAAACAACGAATAAAGGGACCCATTAGCTTACTTACCAAGAGGCTCTTAAGTCTTTGCTCTCCTCTCCCCCCTCCTTCTTTCTTTATTTGTCCCCACGGTTGTTTTTTCTTTTTCCCAAATCACCCTTTTTTTTGCTCCTTTATCTGAAATACCCACACTCCCCTCCACTTATGTTTTTTTTCTTTTCCTCTTCAGGGTTTGTTTTTAAGTACAGCTTTCCACTTTGCAGCCTTCAAGTGGTGCTTTGTGAAAGCAAAAACTTTGTATGTTTGTATGTGAGTTTGTCTACGTATGTGTGCGTTTTTACCTGTCTGTGTGTTTGTACACAAAGGTTGTTATCAGAGGATGTGCAGATAACACATGCAGGAGATATGATCATGTAAACTGAAATTGCACAGGTTTTAAGTAGAGAAATGAAGTTGGTTTTTCCTGATCATTTGCATTTTCACGTTGGAAATGAGGGATGCTGCAAGTCACTGAAGTGACTTGAAGTGCTGCAAAAATGTAAAAATGCATGTTTTAATTGAAAAATGAACTACTACGTTTTCTGTAAATGAATGGCAAACAGGCTACAAAGGGGAAACTAGTTCTAATCATTACTGCATGCTTTTTCTGCTCTTTGCGTGTATATATGTGTTTTGATTTGTGTGTGTGTCTTTCCGGGCTCTGGCCCAGCACAGAAGCAGACCTCTGTTGCAAATGTAATTCACATGAGGCCAGAGGAGCTCTAATGCTATTACCACACACACACAGACGCAAATGAACACACACAGCTGTGTTGCCGCCCACGGTCTGTGTGTATCTCTCTCCCTTTGCTTCCTCTCCCTCAGTTACCCATAGTCTGTTTTTGTGGTTTACAAAGATGAGACATGCAAAGTTAAAGGTGTTTTAGGGTACCTTCTCTGCTACTTGGTGTAAGCTGATTGCCCAGGCAGTGCTTGTACACTTTTACAAAATGTTGTTCAAAGATCATTTTTTGGTCTGGTGGTGCGTGTCTGTCTTTATGTGCATGCAGTAGCATAGAGTCATGTCACCAAAAAGGGTGAAAAAAAATGTTTTTGACACTCAGGAAATCAGGATGTACAGTACATGTCTGTGTAACAGTAACAGGAGGGAAGCCTGCAAAAAGGAGGTGGGACCATGTTTCACACGAGGCTCCAGAAGCCTGAACGCCCACGCTGACTTTCTCAGACTCACAGAGAAAGAGAGAGAGAGAGAGAGAGAGACAGAGAGGGGAGATGCCTAATTTCCTTACTCTCTCAGAGAGAAAAGTGATTGAACCAACTGAGAGAGTAAAAAGGGCCCATGAGAGTGATACCATGTGAATGCTATCAGAGTGGAGCAGTAATGTTTTTTTTTGTGCAAAAGTTTTACTGTTCTTTTGAAGAAAAAAGTTTCACTGTAACACTTGAGGCCATAAGAATGAAGGAATAGCAGGATAAAAGTGGAAGTTGCAGAAAAGCCTGAATAAAATGTATGGTAGCTTGAATTGCTAGTCACAGTTGAAATGCCTGGTGTGTTAAAACATGGTAATGTTTTAATACTCAGTTTTAGTGACATTCTCTTTCTAAAATAAAAAAATATATAAGATCTTCTCCTCTGGGCCACAGTGTTCAAGGACAGCCAGCTAAGCTTCAGCCTGCTGTCACACAAGAGACAGCGTAATTGTGCTCTTCCATTAACTGAATGTGTCTTCATCAGTGTCAGCCACTATTAGATTTGGCCACACTGAACTTCATGTTCCACAGAGAGGAAAAGGAGTGTGTGTGAGAGAGCAGGGTGCTGTGGTATTAATAGCGAGTGTCAGTGTTGAAAAAGGATGGGCAATACTGTATGTAAGTGTTAAAGTCCACTGTAACCTAAATGTAAACCTTCACTCATTTCTATTTATGTGACTATGATAGTGTGACTTACCTTGTATTGCAGATGTCTATTATCCTTGAAATGTTGTCATAATAAAACCTTCCATGAGTATAACCCATGCTGTTTTTTTTCCAGCGATTACGGCGGTTATCAACCAAGTACCGGACGGAGAAGATATACCCCACCAACGTAGGAGAAAGAGAGGAGAATGTCAAAAAGAACAGATATAAAGATATACTGCCATGTAAGTACTGCTGCACCCACAAATGAACAGCCCTTTGCCACAGCAGACATGTTGGCTTTGATTTGTATATATTCTTGTGCAAAAACTCTTGCTCTGAAGAGGGCAATATAACTGTAAAGTTTTGGGGGGATACAGCAGTCTCCTTAATGAATGTTCCTTATGTTCCTCATCAGAATCTTTCAGCTGTTTTTACACTAGCCAAAATCCTACTGACACTAACTCATATCTAGCTAATGCTGTTGATGTGACAAGGTACTATTGACATCTATTCATTCAGAAGCAAATGTAGCTTAACAAAAGTGTTATCATGGCTGTAGCATCGTGGCATATTTGTGACGACAAACTGACAGTAAGAAAGGAATCACCTAAGCATTTTTAAACCACTTCAGACATACGTTTTGGATATGACATATGTATACAGTATAAAAAATATGTCTTCAGGGATCTCACTGCTCATCTTGGGACATGTGACAGATCTGTAGGGGTAAACAATATCACATTTCATGGCATGATATTGAAAACATATGCGTAAAATACATTTACAGCCATCCCTCCTTGCATATGCTCGCAAGACGCTCTCGAGAATCCTTCTGTCATTTACTTTGCAGTGTTTCAGATGGACCCTCTTACAACAAACAAATCTTGTACATGTTCTGATTGAGGCCAGATGTTATCTCAGCAGTCTATCTGCTGTCTCAACAAAGTATGCAACACCTCTGCATGTCTGATTCACAGTGATAACATTTAGCTGCCATTAATAGCTACAGCACTTTGATTTAGTTTTGATCTACAGCATTGCATGACAATATGATCTATAAGAAACCTTTACTCCTGCAGCTTTAATACTGTATGTGTTTGGTTTTTAAAGGTCACTGTGCCAAAAATATACAACATACAATGTACACTGTCAGATAAAAAGAACATATTACCTACCACAGTTCAATTTTAGACATAATTTCTCAAGATTATAAATAAAGGAAAATGGAGATATGCAGTAAAAGCAAACCCTGCTTTGTCTGTTTTGTTGATTGTTTGTAGAAACATTTACATTCATCAAGCACACCTACTTGGTTTGTTGTAAAGGGTCATGTAATGGCCTATGTCTTGCACATACACATAGAGTTCTCATTAAGCTTAATGACCTCAGGGGAAGCATACATGACCCATCTGTCCTACTTTTTTATACCTTTATCCTCCTTCTCCCCTTTTTATCCATCCATTCACTCATTCATTCATTAAGGCTTTTAGTGAATGCGCTACTGATAAGGCAAAGGAAGAACTGGTTTATCTGGAACAGATGTCTGTGCATAGGAATGGGGATATTGCTGCCTGTTTATTACCGTCTGTACAGCATGTATTTTTCTTTTTTTTTGTTTTCTCTCGGTCTGCAGTAAGGTTGTGTCTATTAAATAAACATTTGTCCTTTTTTTCTCCCCAGTTGATCACAGTAGAGTAAAGCTGACATTAAAAACCACCAATCAGGACACAGATTATATCAATGCCAACTTTATCAAGGTAAAAACATATATTTTGAATTCTATTAGTAGGTTGTTATGTAAAAATGTGCATATTTTTTAACTTCATTATCATGTTTTCCTTTTAGGGTATGGATGGCCTTGAGGCCTATATTGCAACTCAGGGCCCACTGCCAAACACAGTCAATGACTTCTGGCGGATGAACTGGGAGTACAATGTAGCTGTGAGTATGGCTGTGAATGTGTGTGCGCAAACTGCTTTTGCTCACCCGGTGCATGAAGTTTTCTGGTTTAGTGTTTGGAGTATAATATATCACAAACATTCTCTTAGAAAAAGGCCTTTTGGACTACAGAGAATTTTGTGTTGCAGCTCTTCTACAAGTAGGCTTTTGGAAAAATGTATTTACAAGTATGAGTAGTAACACCATATTAATATATCCATAATCTGGACTTTTTTTTTTAACTATGCAGGTGTTTGCTCAGCCAGCCACAAAGTGCATATAACCCCCATGAGGCTATTAATATAGCAAAACCTTCTGTTTGCATGCTTGCTGACTAGAAACAGGAGTTGTTACCTAAGTGCACTTGATGATGAAAGACCTGGTGAAACATGTCTTTTTTTGTTCCCTTTTTAGGGTAGTAATACACTCAGAAAAAACCTTATCCCTTGTTGCTCATTGTGTAGTCAAAGGCACCATGTGTATGCAGAAAGGTGGTGATGACCTAATGTTAGCCTTGCATAGTTTAAATAATTGTAAAACTGTAATAATCGAGATAATTAAACAGCAGCTACGATAATTACTCCTGTAGGATCAAAGGGAATAATCTAATATACAGTTGTAAGGGGGAAATAAATGAACAGACATGGCCCTGCTCCTCCACAAAGAGAAATGCACTGAAGTTTTTCTTGTTCTGTAGGAGGCTACTCTAAATCTCCCATGCTCATTTTGACAGTGACAACATTCCATAAATAGAACATGTAGGAAATGTAGCTGTATGTTAGGAAATGTAAAATCTAGCCTTGAGTGTAAACATTGATTGTAAATGTTCCTGTTTGTGTCTCTGCAGGTCATTGTAATGGCTTGTCGAGAATTTGAGATGGGAAGGGTAAGGCTATCCTATATAAATGTGCACATATTACCGTATGTATGTGTTTAACCACTCTGTCAGTTGTTATCATGTCTGTCCCGTGTTAGCTGTTTGTTACAAACCAGAAAGAGTGTGCGCACAGGAAGCTGTGGTGTCTGTCTGGTATTTTGTTCTCAGCCAAAGCTAACTTCTGTTCTTCTCTGGTTAGAAAAAGTGTGAGCGGTATTTCCCGCTGCTGGGAGAGGAGCCCATGAGTTTTGGCCCCTTCAGAATATCCTGTGTAAGCAGACAAATCTATAACAGTACAGCTGTGTTTGTGTGTGTAATGAGTGCCGTAAAAAAAGGGAGGCATTTGGGGGGGAGGGTCTTCTACATTTTTGACATTTTGTTCTAATGCCTGTTTGACTCAAAGATTGTGTAAATGTTCTCCTTGTCTTTGTTTTCTAGGAATCAGAGCAGGCCAGAACAGACTACTTTATCAGGACTTTAATGGTGCAGTATGAAAATGTGAGTTGTGTCAACTTTTTTTATGTAACACTTCCAGACAGACATTCCTTTTTATTAATCTAATGGCATCTGATCATGTCAGCTTCAAGTCTGGAAGCGTCAATCTTACTGAGTTTAGAGCTAGATTTACACGCTTTTTAATAAAAGAGAAGTTGTCCAGATCAGGGAGCAGAAGTAACATATGGGGACAGGGTTCATAGGAAAGCAGGAACAGGTCATGCTGATCCAAAAGGCACGGAACAACTTCTAATTTATTGTGTTTGGCAAATATACACCTGCTGTCGCTGTGATATATCTGAGTGGCAGAATGTCCTCACTTCAACAGACTGACAAAGTGGAACTGTTCCTGTACCACGTTTGAACAGCAAACTGTGCTTCTGCAAGTAAAAAAGGATCTTTAGCATCTAAAAAGGTGCCTTAATTTAACAGTATTGTGCAACATCTTCATTATCCCTGTATGTTTCCCTGCAGGAAACTCGGAGGATAACACAGTTCCATTATATGAACTGGCCTGATCATGACGTCCCTTCATCGTTCGACTCCATACTGGACATGATCGGACTAATGAGGGAATACCAAGAGCATGATGATGTCCCTATATGTGTGCACTGCAGGTGGGTATACTGTGCTGAGACTCCACCATAAATATACAGTGTAGTATCATACTTGACCTAAGTGAACATTTCACACAAAGGAGAAATTGTGGTGTGTTTGCTGAAAGCGTTTGTGGCATGCTTGCAACAAAAACACATTGGTGAGGAGTTACTGAAGACTGAACATGTACTTACTGGCTAGTTCCTTAGTCCTCAGCCAGTCACACTAATAAAGAGGAACATGTTAATGAGAGCGAGTTTGCCTTTCAGCAGTCACTCTAAAAAGAAGTTACTTACATATGAACTCAGGAATTCAATAGAGTATGCAAGGTGTATACATATGAAATACACCACATGACTTGTAGTCTTGATTAAAAGTGGTTCTCATGATTAGGTTTAATGTGCTGGCAGGTTGCAATAGGTTGACTTTGCTGTGTCATGTGCGTAAATGTGCACAACAATCTCTGTCACTCTGAATACATGCAAAAAAGTAGCCCTAAACTCCTTGTACTGATTTTGAACTTCACTCACTCACTGTTATTGGTACTCACCACGAAACTAACTGTATGAAAAATATGTTTTTGCTACAAGGTTAGCCTCCTCTGTAGATGTGTGTCGATCCTCCTGTTTTCTGTGTTTAGTCAAGTAATCACACTGGAGATTATTTAGGACAGCGATTATTTGCACATCAGGCAGGTTTGTTTCCACCAAACTTCTGACATATACTGCTGTGTCCATCTGTGAAGCTGTGTTCACCATCGACTTTCCTTTTCGGCTTGAAACGCCTCTATTGTTCACAGCTGTACAACAATTAAAGCTCTGAGCTGCACTTTCTCACCAACAACAGCCTGAGTAGGAGCGCCTACCTTTGATCTTTCCTGTTATTTTTGCTGCACAAAATAAATCATTAGTTTAGTATGACTGTGGTTTCAGCATTTAGTGGAATGTTGTGGGTAGTTTAAATGTATATGAAAATCTTACATTTACAAAAAAAGATTTGGGCCGGATCATATATGTTTTGGACATCGTGGTGCGGGCCAGATGGGACATTGCAGCGGACCGGATCTTGCCCGTGGGTCTTGAGTTTGACATGCTTTGCTTTAGAGTCAAGATTTTTAGTCCACATATGCATGGGTGTACACAGCACACACACTTGTCTCCATGTGTGTGTAATCAGCTATAATGAGCAGCCCGAGGACATTTCCTGGTTCCTCTGTTACACAGCAGGACTTAAAGCTGCATCTCTGCGTCTGTAAAGATGCTTTGTGTGGTTTAATGTGTGTGGAGACACTGCTCTTTAGAGGAGCAAAGAGCTCTGTGACAGCATGAGATCAAGTTTTATCATTTTATGTGCCTGACGTGATCAGCTTCTGTGTAGCTCCTGTCTCCTTCCTGTCTGGATGAGGTGTTCTTACATAGAAACATGTGTTTGTTGTTAATTGTCGTATTGTGGCCTGACAATAATAGCGTTGGTATTTGTGCGCATGTATTCTGGTATATGTGCAATGAAACAATGAAACCTTAAGTGTGTGTGTCTTTTGTGTGTGCATCATCTAATGTAATATGTGTAACTGTGACTGTTCAGTGCTGGCTGTGGGAGGACGGGTGCTATCTGCGCTATTGACTACACGTGGAACCTGCTGAAAGCTGGGGTATGTGAACATATGCACAGTTATAATGGTGAAGCTTTTCTGACAAACCATGCAGGTCTGGTGCTATGTGAGTTGTTTTGAAGTACACTGAACAGCAAATTACCCACCAATGACAATTAACCTTTATTTACCCCTTCCCTTTTAAAGAAAATTCCAGAAGATTTTAATATTTTCCGGTTGATTCAAGAGATGAGGACGCAGCGACACTCTGCTGTTCAAACTAAGGTTTGTTGTTACAGCTTTGCCTTTACACACAGGGTGCTAGGATATTATCATGCAAAGCAATTTAATAATACTGCTAGAAATGCTAAATAATGGTTGCCAAGTGGTACTAAGCCGTCATCATACCATCACAGACGCATTACCAATGGTGATATTTAGATTGTTACTTTGGTAGTTTGTTTCAATTATTTATATGCAAAGCATTTTACAGCCAGCTCCTTTTTAACTCTTAAAATGTATTGTGTAATTATTTTTAACTATATTTACTTTTCTTAAATACTGAGCAGTTACTAAGTTGTTATTATAACAGTTCATTTATTGATTTCATACATACTTGAGAACCTGTTAGCTTTTCAGATGTTTCCATTGTTTTTTTTCTTCCATCTCCTTTACCACACCTCGCTTTGTGCAACACTTTCTCCTCATTATGTTTTTGTCACTCTGTAGGAGCAGTATGAGTTAGTACACAAAGCAATCGCTCAACTCTTTGAGAAACAACTGCAGCAACTGGAGAGTCCTACCAACGTGCAGATACACGATGGCATGGTATGACACACACACACTGTGTATGCAGTCTGGTGTTAAAGAAATACAGGATGTTGCTAACACTCATAGTGTGAAAAAAAACACAATAATTAGTCACAGGGGGGGAGGAGGGCAGCAGGAATGAAGGAGAGGGTTTCATAAAAATGGGAGGTGCAGTGATTGTGCCGAGAAGAAAGATCCCTGCAGACAGCCTAACCTATCTTTGCTCAGTCAGTCAACACTAACCGTATTTAGATTTACACACATAACATCTCACACACTAAATACAAAGTGTCCCTATTTTTCTGTATTTTATTTTCTAGGATTTCACTGTCTGTCTGCTTTGGTCTGTCATTGTCTTGCATAGTGTAATATTTCCCCACAAATACTACTGTTAGTCTCATAGTCAGGTTTCAAACAAGAAAAACCTCACTGATCAGTGGGAGGATGTGAAAGATTTTTCTAAAAACAGACAGACAGACAGACGATGAGAGCATGCACTGGCAGCAATCCAGTGACTGACTTCCTGCTTAGGAAGCTCTGGTGACATCACCCCTCTCCCATAATGCACTTTGTGTCTGAGAATAGACACACACATCCGTTGGGAAAGGGAGACCCTTGCAAGACACAGTCCAAGAAGGCACGTTTTTACATTAGAAAAGACTCAGCTGACACACTTTCTAAATTGAGATCACAACATTTCTTTCAGTGTCTTTAAAATGAGGTCAACCTGTGATGTACTTAGAAACTAACTGACTTGTTATACAGTGTATGCTTTTAATGATTTGGTTAGAGTGGGTGTGGTGTATACCAAGGAGGGTGCTGACTACACTAAGAGTTTTTTGCCACTGATTATAACCTTCTTATCTTACAAAGTCCAAGAAGAACACCACACTCACACAGCAAATCATTATCAGTGTGGTGCACTGACTCAGTCCATGCACACAATGAATATGTCCAGTCAGCCATTGTTGGTTACTACCCACCCACATAGGTGCTCTCAATGGCAGTATGAACAATAAGCCTACACATACGCTCATCCCACACGCGTTTCTCTGCTCACTCACAGCCACTGTTGTTTGAAGGATACTTTCCTGATACATTAATTCTGACAACATACATGCACATATCTATGGGGTCCTAAACTTGAGTTAGATCCCTGGCAGGCTAGAGTGTTCATACCTCCTCACAGAGCTGAAGTGTCCCTGTTTGCCCTCTCTGTCATGAGTTTGCCAGAACTTTCTCCTGTCATCATCTTATTATCATGGAGTCAAATTAATGAGTCACCGGGGAAGAGAGGAGGGGAAGAGGAAGAGGAGAGATGAGAGGAGGAGAGAGAGCGGTAGCTGAGAGAAGGAGGGCTTCTTTCAGGAATAATTATGTTTCTTAGGTGAAGTATTTTTGTTAACTCATCCTCTGATCCAAAGACCTCAACAAGAGAAAAAAAGAGAGCAGTAGGACAAAAGTGTATGAATGTCTTAAATCGGTGATTAAAGAAAGCTTGTATGAAGAAGGTAACTCCAGTATGTTTAAACCTGTAAACCTTCTTCAGTGTTTATTTGGGTCAAAGAATTCAAAGGAAAACAAGGTCAGTTTGGTTTGCAATTTAGCATTGAAACAGTCGCATCAAAATGTCAGGCAACTCTTTCAGTCATATGTAATTTTTTTTCTTTTGTCACATCTGTCTAGGATGAAAGCAGCCCAGACAAAGCAAGCCACCAATCAGATGATGAGCGATGGGATACGCCGCCTCCGAAACCTCCCCGCATACGCAGGTAAGAAACACTATGTGTGGGTGAGACATTTTTTAGCTTCTCTGCTAAAATTGTCACTTAAACTAAATCCTCCATGCAGATGGATTAACAGGCTCACACAGGGGTGAACAGTAGGTGTGAGGTTGCCGTCACTGAGCACAGCAGGTGTTGTTTTTCTTGTAGGAGGAACATAAAACAAATCACAACAGTTTGTGTGGCGCACACAAATAAAACATATTAAACTGACCAAACAAAAGCAGCAGGCGCTGTTTTCACCTCTAACGAGTCAGAGTTTTCTGACACTCAGCCCACAGATAGAGCCAGCCTCCACTTTACAAAAGTTAACTTCTGTTTGGCTGCTAATAGCTGCCTGAGGATGAGCTGTATTTATAGACCATTTTGCAACACTTTGCAATCCTCTGCAACACTACATAGTGTTGAACACGCCACAACCCTAGGGTACTTAGAACTGTTACATCTTTCATCTTCTCCTTTTTGAGAAACAAATTCAGTCTTTCATGTACATGTATATTTCTTTGCACACACACTCTGTCATACGGACAGACTTACTCCTCCCTCCTCTGCTCATCTTGTGACAGATTTTCTCATTTCTATCTCTATCTCCTCCTTTTCTATACCATCTTCTTGCTCTTCTCCACTCCCTCTCCTTCCTCTCTGCTCATTTTTAATTTTGCTATACGGTTTGTGCCCAGCAGGGGTTGTGCCCCACTTTCTGTCAGCTCGTTCTCCTGCAGTCCCTCGTCTTATGATATAACCACAGAAAGCTCTCCTCATTATTGCAGCCATACATACCACTACTTTTTTTAACAGGGTTGATGATGGATACCACAGTGTTGCCTTAGCACTGACCATGTAATGTCTTGGGGGGACATCTTGTTGCCAGGAGACACTGTCTTACTAATTACCTGTTGCTGGAAGCTTTGTCTAAAAATGCTCAGTTTTTTTTCATTTACAGTGGTAAGAGAACATTAGTGAGTATTCTTTGAGAGATATATATATATATATAAGCACAGTGTCATGATACCAACAATTCGTCAAGGTAATTGGAGACAGAGTTTAGCAAACCTGGAGTCCAATCAGTGAAACATGATTAGAGGTGTGGGGTTGTCACTACTTTGATTAACCTTAATGTATTTGATTTTTTTCAAGCGGTGCCTGCTGATGGTGAATGGTGCTTTTACAAAAAGATGGAAGATGACTGCTCCGCTTTTCCTGCCATGTCAAATTATTAGAGGTTTTTAGCCTGGTCAACACAATCAAGAGTGACAACTAGACAAGTACCAACAAACAGTCCAATAGGCATGCCAGTAAAATACTGTTGTTTTGCTGTAAATATTAAAATTCCAAGGTTTATTTGTAGAAATTTCCCAAATATTTTTGAATTATAAGTAGCAGGAACTTGGATGGTTGGATGGTTACAGTTGGTACGGCTGTGAAGGGAACGCAGTTGAGTGTTTTCCAGTGGGAGTGAATTCCATGCTGCCTGCTAAGCTTGTGATCTCCTGGGTCATGCTTCCTGCATGCATCCTATCAAGAACTGAGTCCTTCCTTCAAAGAATATTTATTAATTCTCCTCTGTCAGAGCACCTACAATCCTCTGCATTAGACTTGTCCGTTAAATGGGATCTGATTCAAAAGCCCGCTTCCTACAAACAAGACATTCTTTAAGATTTTTTTGTTTTAATTTAATTTAAAAACAAAAAAAAGCTCTATTTCTCCTATAAAAGCTTGAGGAGTACCCAGTGGTTAGGATCCAAGAAAACTTGCTTGGAATAGATGCTATCTGTATCTGTAGTGAACCTGAACTGAAACTGCATGTGTGGTTTGAGTGTGAGGTTCAGTACATTTTCCTGTTGTCTGTGTGGATTTATCCTAAATATAACTTGAAACCAGGAAGTGTCTCTCCAGCTTTGGCTTCTAGTACATTTCACCTGTTATGAATGCATGCAGGTCCTACTGTGATGTTCATTAAAAATGCAGCATCTTTCCCAAGGAGTACCTACTGTATGTGCAGGGCAGAGTGCGGCTGGGTATGTCTGTGTGTGTGTGTGTGTGCGTCATTTATTTATGAGAGTGGGTGATGTTATTACATAAATTTCACATCCTAGTGAAGCCGTGTGTATGTGTGTGTGCATGGGAGTTGTATTTGTGTTCACATGGTTGGTTTGTGTGGTCAAGCATTGGTCTGTTGAGTCTTGGTTCTTAGATTCTTCTACTTCTGAATAATTTTGATAAGGAGCTGCACTTAGTTCACTGTACTAAGTGCAGCTCTTATATTATACTGCTCTTCTAGAGCTATACTACCTGAAGGAAATATGACCAGCTTGTTTTTTGTGTGTTTTTTCTCCTTCAGGAAACAGTACAAGTAATTCTTTATCGACTAATGCTGTAATATATATTTACATTTCATCGTACATGCTGTAGTGCTGCTGTCAGTGTGCTCCTTGCCCGCAGCATCGTTTTCCTTTGCTCTCATTGATATTGCTTGTTTGTTTTGCTGTGACTTATCTGTGTTTGCTCCTGTAACAGCTCAGCTGCCCCCCGTAGGAATCATTAAACTTTCATCTTTTCATCTTATAGGGCCTGAATGAATAATCTGAGTGATTCAAATCCCCATGGAAACAAATCAGCACCAGTGGGAGTCATGTGTGTTGTTAAATATGTCTTTCCCTAGCTCAGGCAATAATGATGATAAAGTAGCACACATCTTTGTGGGTAGCTTATGTGTTTCATTAAAGAAAACAAAGGGATAACTTTTAACACACAGATGGAGGTTAGGGTGTTATTGTAACTGATCAACAGTCATAGTGTGACTAGTAAATAGTGTGACTACATTTACATTAAATCAAACTCAAACAAAGATTTTTGAAAGGGTGGATTTTAAACAAAATAAATCGGATCAATAAAAATATACAGTTACACACACAGCCACTTGCTTTTACGGTGTGACTGCAGCTCCAAAGTTTCTCAAGAAAAGGAAGCCCTGTGCGAGTCATTTCTGTGTCTAACTTTCTGTCTGCCTTTCACACACACTTCGTCATGTGCTGTCAGTCCTGTGTTAGTTCTTGCCTCCGTTGTGTGCTGTTAAATTAGAATACCACCACATCCTTTCACTGTTTCTGTAACTGCATGCATAGAGCATGTAAATTATGTTGTGTGTAGTGGAACAATATCTTAATATATGTTCCATCCCTATGTGGCTGGCTGTGTTATAACCTCAGTATCCTGTGTGCAGTTCACACACCTACACTGTGTGCATCTGTGTTCACATTTAAATGGATTACTGAAATACACAGGGACAGAAAGGGAGACATTTACAGCTGTTATTATGCACACATTCAGTTTAACTCGTTGAGAAATTATGCAGAAAGTGTCAAGTCAATCATTTTTGTGGCATTTCATTTTTGGGCAGTGAAAATTATCAGTCAGCTTTGTCTGAGATAAAGGGCATCAGGCTTTTTAGCACTCCAATACCTGTGTAATTTCAGTGCTTTAATGTCCTTGTGAATTTGACTGCTGTCCTGCAGTTCCTTAAATAGATGTTATATTAACCCTAAGTGCTTTAAATTTGGCCGAGAGCTGTATGACAGTAAAAGATGTCACAGCAGTGAGCTTGGTGCTTGACTTTTTAAAGTACTGCCATCTAGTGGTGGGAAAAAACATATTTTGATACAGAGTTTTATTAATACTGTATAAGAAAGGTCATTTCAACAGATTAGTGTTATTAATTCTCTTTTATGCAGAGAATAATGTAATCAAAGTATCTGGTGCCTGAGCAGTATGATGAAATTCATGCTTTTTCATCAGTTTCTGAAATGACCCTCAGTTATTAAAAAGTTTTTAATTTTGTTTGATAATTCTAGTGCCTCTTCTACCTTTTTGTTTCTGTAGACTGTGTGTGTAAAATCCATTCATCTGGGGGTTCAGCTCTTTCTACCGTTTTCTGATCTTCCTTCCTTCTCTCCAGTTCCCAGGTTGAAGGTGATGTTAAGGAGGAGATCCTCCAGCCTCCAGAGCCTCATCCTGTACCTCCAATTCTGACCCCATCACCCCCCTCAGCCTTCCCCACTGTCACCAATGTACGGCAGGACAACGACCGCTACCATCCCAAACCTGTCATACATGTCCTGGCTACTGCACAGCACAATGTGACACAGGTGAGCTGAGGAATCAGAGGAGTTTATTTTAATTAACCCAAAACTACAATGTGCTTTGTGTGTGAGAGTACTTAAACTTTAAGTGCTTCAAGTAGTTGTTTTTTCTGTTGAGTTAGAAAATATTCTTTTTGTGAGTGCAGACTACATTTCTCTTCACTTTTCATTTCAGAATACAGATGTGGACCAGCAACAGAATCAATCAGAAAGCAGTTCAAACAAACAGTCCAGTCCCTCTGAGCAAAAAGATCCAGATCTACTTAGCAGAAAACAGCAGACTCAGGTCTCCAATTTAGATCTCAATGATAACTACAACAACAAATTGTCTTCAGCACTGATGAAGTCGGAGTCGGGACAAGGCCAGACACAGACGCCCTCCTCACCTCTCTCCCCGGTTGTTGAATGTTCTGGGGTGGCACGCATTGAGAGGAAACTCAGCATTGAGATTAAAAAAGTGCCGTTGCAAGAAGGACTTCGTAGCTTTGACACCTCCTCCATGGGAGTACCTGGTGGACTTGGCACCAGTTCGAGTAACAGCACCTGCATGCTGCACAGAGGCCACGCCTTCAAAGCTCGTTCTGCTCAGTCGCTGCTGACATCCAGCTCCTCACTGTCGGAAGACTCGGGCACAGAGGGAGGAGCAGGTGGGTGTGGGGAGAGTCATTCAGATGGAGGTGTCCTCACCAGACCCAACCACCTGCCTGTAAAGAGTGGAGACAAGATTGAGATGCAGGGAGGAGATGCGAAAGCTGGGCATGCTTTGTGGACTCAGCCCTCTAACAGCCCTGAAAAACTGTTCCCTAAGACCTCATCCTCTTCCTCCTCCTCAGACCATGTCGCTCCTTCATCTTCATCCTCTTCCCACCTTTCCTCTTCCTCCTCGTCGTCCTCCTCCACTCCTGTTAGGACTGCGCTGAGTTTCACCAACCCTCTACATTCAGATAACTCTGACGAGGAGGGGAATGGAGAGATTCCTGGTGGCAAGGAGGTTTGTCGTACAAATGTATCCACAGCGACTGCTATGGTGACTACATCCTCTCACCATGGAGACCAGCAGCCAGTCAGAAAGGTGTTGCCCATGTCAATCGCTGGACAGACCACGCCGTTACCCTCTGCAAACACAGCAAGTATGTCAATCAGCTGCTATAGGTGGAGCTAATTCCTTTAACTGCTTTCCTGAGAGAATTAATTATAAATATTAGGTTAAATCGGTGAGCTCATTTTGTAAGTCATCTAGTCAAGACCTTTAATTTTAATTACTCTTAGTGAGCCCACAACCTGTCTTTATTATGCACATGGCAGAATCTTTTTCTTGATCAGTAAGTAGACGGAGTTCTTAGACACACCACATGGCCACATGGTAATGACAAGTTACACACACACAAACACACACATTGTTACAGTCAGACACAGTGAGGGAAAAAGCAGGAGACGGACTGTATAGCAAAAGAAAAAAACATTAAGATAGTTTCCAGTTAGTCTCAGATAAAACCTAACTGTTTGACTAATTGGTTTGCCAGGAATGCTGCAGATGTTAACATCTGTCAAAACAACTCCCTTTCCTCTTTCAGCTTGGGAGTGTTTGTGTGAGTGAAGTTTGTGAATGGGAGGAAATTTAAGTGCAGCGGACTGTGTGCATGTTGGATGGTGATGGATCAACAACACTGCATGGTACTGATAAACGCGTTTACGCCACGTTTGTGCACGTTGGGTTGAGCAGAGCAGTTTCACACTATGCCTCAGTTAAGGCTTCACTGTCATGCCTACAAGAAGAAGATGTTTTATTAATTGCCTGTTGTGAAACGACTAAGATCGACCCTTCCTATTCTTTTGATTTCAAAATCGTCAGATTCTGAAATCGAATTCTTACTTTGATTGAAATGGAGTGGTCCAGACTGGAGTAATGTGGAGGGTGAATGGTTAACTGCATTTTTTAAATATTGGACTGAACTGTGAGGGAGCATGATTTGGCAATGCACTGATAAAGTATTGTCCTTTGTATTATTCCATGATATGCTCACCTCACGTATCTCCAATATCTAAAACTAAATGCAGAATCATCCCACTCAGTCCTGAGGCGGGCTGTTTGCTGCTTGGCTTTCTGGCACGTTGCCTGATTGGGCTGCGGCAGCGCTTCAGTCGTCAGCTAACGGCTGCTGTTTGATTGGTGGCAAGAATCTAATGACCTGCTTGTTGATAAGTTGCACTGGGCAAATTTGCTGCTTTGGGGTCGGTCAAGAAGATGATGGTGGTGGTTGCTTGTTTCTGCAGAATGAATCACATAAACCTTGTTTAACTGCATACGACACTTTATACCGCTAAAGAAAAATCTGTAATGTTGGTAAAGTGTTCAGTTAAAAATAAGAAGAGGGGTCTAAAAAGCACTGTAACTGGATTATAGTTGCTTCATTTTAGGCTTTAAAAATCTACTGGATACACAATCAGAAGGGGTGATTTATAAGCTTTTCTAAATCAGTCACCTTATGCCGCACACACTCAATTACCCTTCTCAGCATTTTTTTCTAGTTGGAGCTTCCTTGTTTCTGTTATGTGACTTCTGATCTATTCTCTATATCCTTTCGGCCAGTCGTTAACCTTGCTTCTCATTTAACCTCTGACCTTTTAACCCAGACTGCTGGGACATCGATGACTCCCCTCCCCCTCTCCCCGAGAGAACCCCTGAGTCCTTCATACTGGCCACAGGTGCGTCTGCGTTTGGTTGAGGCGCGTTTCACTGGGCCTCCTCCCGTAGGTCATGGAGCTGTTATGTTGTTGCTTTGTTTATGCACAGTTGGCGTTGCATGGTTTTGCACATTTGGAAGCAGAAGTGGAAGTGGTTGTTTGATGCAGCCTATGATATGAGCTGAAACAGGAGGAACATGGTGTTTAATTTTAATTTTATCTGCTTCTTTTACCGGATACTTGACAGTGTTTGAACAGGAAGGGCTTCAGTCTCTATCATCATCACTTCAAACAGGCAGATGGACACACATATTGCAGGTAGGAGGCCATTAGGCTCGACCAGCCTGCTGCCTCCTGCTGTTTTCCGTGAGGAAAGGAGTATTAATACATTCAATCACACACAAGATGAAACGGAGACTGAAACCATGCTTTTGTGAGAGGCTTTATCAGTTTGACAACACTAGAGGTCAGCATTGGTTCTCTCAGCCCTGCAGTACCAGCGTTTTTGTGATTGATGGTCAGTCTTAGTTTGCTGCATTTGTGGTGGTTTGGAATTAAAAAAATGGACAAAGAAGTAGTATTAATTTTAACTATACTGTACAGGTGAACACAGATGGTAGTGTTTGGTTTAGAGGCTTAAAAGGTGTCTGCATGTGTGGGTATGTGAGTTTTCTATCCATTTGTTGTCACAAAATCCTCTTGTTAAATTCATTAATTTTCCCGCTCTCCTTCAGACCCTTTGGAAGTGAGAACGTCGGCCTCAGCCGAGTGGAGTGGTTCACATAAAGGTATGAAACACACACTATTATTTTGGTGCCTCTGTGTGTGATTGTCCCTGTGCGTGATTTTCCCTGTGAGCTCACATCAGTTAGTCAGCAGAGCAGGAAGCAGAATTTTAGTGCTTTACAAATTAGCCCTCTGCACGATAACACTGACAGCATTAGTCAGAGGAGCAGTAAGAGCAACAAAGATACACTGGGAAGGAGAAAAGATAAAACATGTCTATAGAGAGGTGATTATGCTTATCTGTGCTACAGGACTGTGTGATGATGGTTGCTGTCAATTTGTGGCTTCAGTAGTTTTGGTTAGATGACTGAATTAAAAAGGAACTGTTTGCCTTAATTCTGTGGTGATATATATATATATATATATATATTATTTGAAACTTTCTATGGCCCTTTGGAAGACTGAAGAGATCGTGATTTTATTTACATTTTCTACTTGACTAATAAGAAGGTTTAACTGGGCCTTACATCAAGAAATTACTATGCACCATCTCTGTTATTAACACAATGTTTTTACCAAATTAATCTGTGTGTTTGTGTGTAGATGTGTCGGACTGTGTTAAGAAGATGTCTCCAGCTGACCCTGTATCTGCTGGCACCACACCAACAGACAGCAAGGCAGACCTGGGTGGGTAAGTCTGCTGTTTTGCATTACTGTGACTGCTGCTGCTCATTTTATGAGGGAACTGCACAGGTATTTTTTTAGTCTCTGTGCAGAAAACATTGCTGACAAACATGGTTTCTATTAATATCAGTTTTAGATGCTTTTGCTGATTGGAAAAATGGCTTTGGGCTGCATGTGCAGAAAATAATAGAAAACACTTTCTCCTCTATGGACTTATTTTATTCAGCTCAGAAACAAAAGACACTCCTCTCCTTTCAGGGTTCGGTAACCGATGCATTCAGCCCAAAGGCCCTCGAGAACACCCTGTGGAGTGGACGTGATGTCTGCCCGTCCACCAACAGTATCCTCCCTCGTCAGGAGATGGACTGTGTCCCATGGCTGGTCCAAAACACAGACAGCACACTTTTACAGAGAAACATCTACTGCGTAACTCAGTGCTCCTGGGACTGAACCCCTCCTCCTTCTCCTCCTCTTCCTCAGTCTTTCCTTCAAAGTGCCACTGTGCGAAGCAGAAGAACAGTTACCGCTCCCGATTTCCTTCTAGTCTTGCTGATATCAGAGGGGGTGACTTCTCTAGATGCTGACCTGGGATCAGTCTGCTTATTTCTCTGTTAACGATTTAAGGATAATTCCTGTTTTTCTCCTTAGCTGTAAACACTTTTGGCTAAATGATGAGGAATGTAGTGTTGAATTAAAGTGCTCAAAGTGAACACTTTGTTTCATGACAAATGAGAGGGATTATTTTTCCTAAATCAGGAATTATCTTTAATCAGTAAAAAAAAGCTGCCTCCTACTGAATGAACAACAATCTTCAAAGCGAACGTAGATAATCTGTTACCCATGATGCAACATTTTCTGTTGGTTATGCACAGGTTGCTAGGGGTTCTCTCTTTCTCTTTCCCTCTCTCTCTCTCTATCTCTCCCGCTATGTGCTGGTGCTACATTACCAAGGATCAGCTTTGAAGCAAAGTGCCAGAGCTGATTGTTACCATCACTTACCTGCTTCTCACCTCGGATGTGGTTTGTGGTTGCTGCTTTAGCTGAAGTAATACCAGCTCTAGTATTTGTTATTTCTGTGCTCTTTTTTCCAGAGTCACATGCTTTAACTTTGTTTGGTCATTACAGTGATCAATAAATACTTTATTGCTGAGACGAGAATAATATCGCAGTACAGCTTATTGCTAAGCTACCTGGGGAATGACAGTTGCTCATGTTTACTGTACACTAGTGAGTGGTAACATCTTCTGTCTACTTCTCAGGAAGAAAGCCATTTTTTCAGAAAGGGAGACGGACAAGATTTAAGAAAAGCATCTGATTGGATGCTTAATTGGAACACGCCCCTTTAGTGCAGGATTTCCAAAAAGTTTTCAAGAAGTGACTAAAATACTTCTACCTGTTCAAAGCAGAACAAAAGCATTTGTGCCAGATAGTGTTGTATCATATAGTGCAGGACATGTCATATAACAACATTGATGCCATGTCATAAGAGCAAAAGTAGGGACGGATTGATTGATGAAAAGTAGCTCAACCAAAGAAACAAGATCAATCGACTCAATCTTGCATCGTAAAAATAAACCGGTTGAAAATCTGAAAAGATGTTTTGCAAAAGATCGTTTCAGTGAGGAACAGCCTGGACCTTTAAATCTTGTGAATGCCCCACGTTTCGACTTTAATACACCAGTAATGGCCAAACTGGTCAGCTCTGTGACTCTGGCTCTCTGTGCTGGGACCATAAGCCTGCCTTAGTCCGCCTCTCAGAGAAGACAGTCAGTGACAGCCCTCCTCAGTTTCTTTTCCTTCCTTGGAGTTTATTTTCTTTCTTTGTGTTTCTCATGGTCTTAACTTGTGGTTTGTTTTCTTCATGTTGGTGAGGCTCTCAGATGAATGACCATGAAGGTTTTCTCTGTGTTTCGGAGTATGAATGTTACACTTCACCTGAAACACTTGAAACCTGCAGCCTGAAACAGATTTGAATCTACACCTCCAGCCCTTTTTTTCAGACAAGTTTGGTTTCTCATCTGACAGCATGCTGTCTATACATTTGAGATCCAACAGCAGCTAGGGACCCAGGACTACTGTTTTTTTTTCCTTATTGTTAACTTCATTAGCTACCATAACTATACAGTATATGCATTGTTTTATAAAGATAAAGAACTGTACAGGACAGTTTAGGTATATAATATTTCAGATTTTGTTTTTCTCTCTTAAATGTTCCTATTAACAGAAGATGTAAGAAAGTCAGTGCATGATGATGATGATTCCTCCCCTCTACATGATGTTTTCCTTCAAACTGTAAATTATTCTGCTACCCTTTTGTTTTGCTTCTGGCAAATATTTCAGGGTTATTCTTTATTTTTATGTTATATGCTTAAAAGAAAAAAAGCTGTTTTAATTGGTTGGCAGGAGTAAAAGCGTAGACTGCCAGCTGGCCTCCTTTCACATAACTACAACGGGCTCTGAATAAGATTGTAATAATAATATTAATGATGATGATAATAATAATGATAATAATAATAATGGTTGTTTTTGTAAATGGTATTTTAAAAGTTATTTTTGTATACGCAGTTGTTTGTTGCGTCACAAAGTCTACTGCTCTCCACCTCAAAAACCTCTCGTCATACATGTCCTCCATCATTTTCATTTCTTCCCTCTCATTTGGCTCTTTCACTGTAAAACATGGATCTGCTGCTCCGTACAAGGAGCATTTCATTATTTCCTCCACTTCCTCCCTATTTCCCCTCCTGCTGTTTTCCCTCCCTTTCATCTTCCTCCACTCCCACCACCCCACCCTCATTTCTTCCTTTTTAATTTTTAAAAGGCTGTCACTCCCAATACAACACATCAGCTCACTCTAAACCTGTTGGTGGATCAAAGTAACAAAATAACAAGACGGTCTTTTACTTTATCATTTCTCATGTGTTTTGTCCTCACACAAACACACACACACTACGATCTCAGAGAAAGAGCCCAGCTGTGCCTTTAAGGGAGAGCCCGCCCCCTGCTTCCCCTCCCCTGTCCCTCCAATCATCATTAGTGGCATGAGCGTGAGCGATGTGATTCGCTGCTGCTTGCTCATCACCTCCTGTGGGACTCTCATACAGCCACGCCCTCTCCTCCTGTCACTCTCACACACAACGTTTGTATGTTGCAGAAATCAATCAGTAAAAATGGAACATTAAGTAATGAAGCGCCTCCTATTGTATTTGTTTGTGATGGGTTTTGTGAACTTCAAAATGAACTTTTCTATGTGTGTGTTTGTGTGTGTGTGTCACAGCAGGAAACCTCTGTCGCACCTGGAAGATCTGCTGAGGTGACTGTACACATGCACACACACTAGTATGACAATTAATCCCAGCAGGTGGTATAAACACACACACTTTGTTGCTGTATTTACTCAGAGACCTTGGGAGGGTTTGTGTTCATTTTACACACATAGAGAGGCACGGCAGGAGGGCGCTCATGCTATAATTATTTTCCAGTCCTCACATATAGGCGATGCTCACTTCAGATTAATTACACAAATGTGGTCAGAACAGGTTCCCATGTGTAAATACTGCTGCTGTTGTTTTTTTAAATCAGGCCAAATTTATGACATTGACTAAACCCCGATGGAAGAAAAGATTCAACGCATGTGGCGTGAAGAAAAACCCTGCTGGAAGACACATGCATAAATAAAAAGATGTTTTTATATCAAATTTAAAGTATTGCAAGTTTAAATGACTGGACTGTCAGAAAGGAAGGACTGATTACAAAGGATGGGTTCTGCAGTAGAGACAAAGAGGTGAAGCCTCTGGCGGTGTCAAATTAAGAAAAACTCCTCTGTTGCCTGTGTTTGTGTAATTACTCTCTCTGCCAGCAGAGGGAACGAATGTTCTGTCCTGTAGCTTTAATACTTGATAGGTTGGCACCCTAAAAGTGCGGTTTTCAAACTTTTGATATGCTACAGTGGACCAGGTGTAGAATATTCAACACTGGTTGAGATTGTTCATTAATACCAGATAAAGTAACCTTGTTAGTTTATTAAGAGTTCAAAATGAACTCTAGCTTGTGTCTCACGTGAATAACCACGGGAATTATTAGCCTCCACATCATCCATTAATTCCTAAAAATAGCCACCATGTCAGGCGTTATCCTTTCATGTAGCATAGTGAAGCAGAAATCTGTGCAGAGTTTTCCTCTCAGTAACACAATATGAATGCTCAGTCTGTCTCTCTCTGAGTAAATTAAGCCAGGTTGCTGGCTCAACTGGGTCACCTCAGCAGTTTAACATGTTATGTAATGGCTTATAAATATAGCCAGTCAGTGTTGGGTGTATGTGAGCAGCAGGCTCCACTGCCATCTGAAGGAACTGAAATCTGTGTCAGCTCCACTTCAAAGCCTCTGATATAAAGTGTATTCAGACACATTCATTTTAGGCATATTCACATACTGTAGAGGCTGGACTTCAGCCATCAGATTTCCACCTGCATCATACAATAATGGTGTCACACTGCAGCCGGTGACAATCTGCCTCTTTCAGCTGCTAATTATGTTTAGTGTCACACTCATCCGTCGCACACTGACAGGCCTTGCAGAACTCCGCTGGTCTGATTGAAGAAAATGTTTTCATCTCAAATCAAAGTGTAAACAGCCCCGGGGGATTTGCCACGCTCCATAATGATGTGTTGTGTGAGAGTGAGAGCGATAAGCTCATCCAGTTGTGAAGATTAAATGAAAGAGGCCAAGTTTATCCCTTTAATGGGTACATTTCCATTTCGACAATCACGTGCAGCCCTTTGACACTTTAATGCATAATCTGTGAATCAGCTGTGGCCAGTTGTGGATTGTGTTTGAAGTTGTGCAGAAAAATTTACCAAATTTATGTATAAATCCATCTTTTAAATAAACTTTCCATGAAACAGCTAAGAGATTGCTATTTGGTAAAATAGGCCTCAGTGTTTAACAGCATACACTTTATTATTATTTTTATTATTATTACAGTAAAACACATAAGCCCCGCCTCGAGATTTTCCCTCCTCACCTGCCACTCAAGCGTTAGTCCCGCCCCCTCGCTCTCCGCCTGTCAGTCAAGCGTCGGCCCTGCCCCTCCACTGCTTGCCTGCACGTCGCGCAAAAAAAAAGAAGAAAAAACAACAGCAGCAGCGGCCGTTGGGGAAGAGAGTAAATACAGCGAAGCCTCAAGATGGCTGACTCGCAGGGCTCTGTTCACCTCCCCGGAGCTGCTGCTGCTGCTGCCGCCACCACGGCCACTACTCCTGTTGTAGCCTCAGTTAAAAGCCCGCACGGCAAGCTGGCCGAGGCGAAGGGAGCCTCCGACAACCGCTCCCAGTCTTCCCGGGATTTTAACTCGCCGCCGCCCAAGAAGGTCCGAACGGAGGAAAGGAGCGTTAAACCCAAGAAACTCAGCAGGGAAGGGCGAGTGGGAGGCAACGGTAGCGGGAAAGAAAAACTCCAGCAGCAGCAGCCCACGAAGCTGCAGCAGAGTTATGGCAGCAGCCCGGGTTCGTGGAGCTTTAGCCCGGTTAAGGCGAGCAGCAACAACAACGCTCCGGTGCCCGCTACCACCGGTGGATCCCAGCCGATAAGCACACATAAAGTCTTCAAACAGAGCGACTTCTTCCTCCACAAAGCGCCTTCTGCTTCTTCAAATTCTTCTTCTTCTTCGTCCAAAGCCAAGAAACCGAGTAAAGATAAACTGCGGGAGAAGGGGAAAGGAGGCGGAGAGGAGAAAAAGAAACATAAACTGTTGGTGACCTCCGGGAGTAACAACGATATCAGTAGATTTAATAGTATTTCTGCAGTGAAGAGGGAAAATGGAGATGTCACGTTACCACCTAAAGGTAAACCAACATGCCTATTTTTTTCTCCTGAATCACAAAGTTAGTGTTTATTAAAAGCAGCCTTGAGTCGTGTCCATTTATAGTGACTTGGCTCGTGGTAGATTCGGCCACTTGGGAACATGTGGCCCCGGAGTGCGTCTTCTAATTTAGCTCCTGTTCAAATTTCGCTCCGTGCTGTTGTATAACATCCTGTAAAACACCCCGGCGGTTTTCTAATCAATATCTGTCCGCACGGGGAAATGTTTACATCAAGTTTAGTGAGTGTGGAGTCCGGTTCTAATCGATGTTTTCTGCGGGGCTCATGGCTGCCAGCTCTCACCACACGCTCGTGAACCCTCGAGCTCCACAGCAGTGGCCGCGCGGACCTGGCAGTTGTATGGAACCAGCTGCTCTCGTGCTGCGGTGGAATTATTACGTACTTACGTCGTATTGACAAAAACATCATGTGTTTACCCGCGCTGTGTTCTATTTTTAAATAAGAAAAACAAGCTGCCATGTTAGCACAACAATGTAAGGTGAAATAATGGTTAGTTTGTGGCTTCCATGTTAAATATATCTGATTTTATACCGAGCTCCATTTGCATTAAAACTACACGCTGCTCCTGCTGTCATAACAATATGACAGCCGCCCGCCATTATAGGGTAAGTGTTGTTTTGGTGGAGCACCACGCCCCCCTCTGTGACCCGAGGCTGTGTGGGAAACAGACGCGGAGCTCCATCACCCACAGCGGTACGAAGAGGAAATATTATATCCATTGAATATTTACATTGTTCTACATATACACCAGATTTGGTTTCTTCTCGGCAGTGTTTTGTGTTGTTTAGGAGAAAAATTGTTTTAGGCTGGGTTTCCAAATAAAAAAATACATGTTTTCGAGATTTGATAAAATCGCAGTATACCGTGGCCTTTAATAACTCAATAAGACTCAATAAATTACACCTTTAAAACAACATTTCAGTGTGTTTTGTGATGCAAACAGATACAAAATTTAATTACAAAGAACTTAGACACATTTAACCTGTTAATAATTCACAAGAAGAGTCTAAAGAGATTTTGTTTATTATTCAATTAATCTGTAATGTGATTGCTTGTTAGTGTCTGGCACTGTTTTGTATTAATTACATATAATAAGATGGTTTGGAATTAAGATGAACAGGAATTATTTTATTACATTTATTTGTTAGCTGGTGTCCACTGAATAAGGGCCAGACACAAGTCAGATATGACTCTTTAGCTCTCTGTCAAACATGCAAAGAAATTTAAAGATGATTGTCTGATATCTGAAAACTCATTATCATGAATTCTTTTGGCCACAATATTACGGTGTAGCTCATAACAGTGTGTTTTTTTTCTTAGTATTTTAGCATCACACTCGGAAACATAGTCTTAAAGTCATCATATTTATGGTTCTCAGTGAGCTTCCATGTTATTTATGTGTCACTGTTGTGACACTGGCGGGAGGCCTTGGGTGGACACATGTAGTGCATGATGTCACCCTTTTCCGGTTGGGTAGTTTAGGAGGTCATGACACACTCTGAACAGCCACTGCAGTCGATTAGGATATCAGAACAAGACGTGTTGTTGGCCTGTAGCCCTAAAACACTACCATAATCACAGTAAACACGCTGTGTTGATTGTCACTTTCGTTTTGTTACTGTGGGTGGCAGGCAAGGCTTTATGGGGAATTCAGGACTGAAAGATGCTTGTTTTGATCTTTATAGCAAAACAACATGTAGTCTGCGTCAGTATGCATGACTTTTGTTATTTTTAGCACTTCTGCATTATCTAGGTTGCAGCATTTTGTTCTCTGGCAAATTTTAAATGCACCCATTGGTATTACAACTAATACTACTCCTGCAACAGTTTCACCAAGCTGCTACTTGAGTAAAGCACTGAACCTCTAATTGCGTTACTGAGCAGCACAATGGCCAGCAGTGGGAGCCTGTAATTACACTGAGTAGCTTCAAATTCAAAGATGAGGAAGTCTATGAATGTGGTGCACAAAATGCAACGTAATCCTGATCAGAAGTATTTCAAGGATTAAAACTGACACAAGATGGTATTTGAAGTGCTACCACAGTAGGTTTCTAAAATGTGTTGGGAGGGTGGACTGTGTTATTGGTTAAACAGACAGGGTTCTGTTCTACAGAAGGACATGAGGTTGAGACCCGGTGCTGGAAAGTGTCCTTGAGGCTGGGACTGAATGTCTGGCAGCTTCAAGTAGTGCTACTCTGAGGCCGAATTGTGCTCTGACCTTCCTGCAGGGAAAGAATTTTCATACAGGGATCCAAAAGAGTATCACATCATCACAGTAATATTATTAGTGGTGGGGCTGCTGTTGGAGTGAGGATGAGGGCAAATGCCAAAGAGCAGTAACTGCTAGTTACACATGGTGCAGAAAAAAGAGACAAGAGTGCAATAAACAAGTGGTCCCAGACGAGGAAATTATCAAAAGGTGAAGATTAACAAACTTTTTAACATCTAGCATTAAGCAGGTACTTGTTTTGTCTTGTTTTTAAAAGTACTTGTGCAGCTGAGTAATCGGTTATTGACACCCAGGTTATTTCAATGCTTGAAGACCTTTTATGGTGTGTCTATGGTTTACACTTCTGACACGACACAGGTCTGTCTTTTTGGTTTGTCACATTTAAGCAGGGAGCAGCCCTGTGGTTATTTTTTTCTATCCGTTTCTTCAAATTCTAAGAAATGATCAGAGAGTTGAATTGAGACAGGGGAAATTTTTTACTTAGCAAAGTGGTGCACCACACAAAGGGGCAAAGACTAGCATGTCCGCTCAAAGTTCATATGTATGTTGCTTTCAGTCAGAGCTGAAGCCAATACATACCTGTGATTGTAAGTTTTCCCACTGAGAACAAAAGACAGGTATTAGTGGCTCTAGGGAACAGACTCTTACTATAGTGGCTTGTTTTTTGGGTGTAGCCTTTAACCTTTCTGTGTTTTTATATTGTGTTAAAGGTAATAGAGTGTTAATGAACCACATAATTAGTTTATTTGTGTAGATGTAAATATACATTGCTCATACAGGCCCTGAATATGTCTGAGACAGCACTTCTGTGGTTGATTGCAGCAAAGAGAAAATGAAGCATAACTGCCCTCAGCATACAGTTAAATTGCTTTTGCGTATTTGCTTGCATGTGCTGTATCCGATCAGTTGAGTGAATTTTGATTGTTGAAGCCCACCAGCAGGGTGAACTGACCGTTTGGAGGAGCAGGATTTTCCTGAGAGGCGGGTGTAGCTGTAGCCCTCAGGTGCACAGATCCACGTTGTGCTTTTAGTTGTCTCTAGATTTGTTAAAGGTAGGGTAGGAGATTTTATTCTGATGCACTTTTTGTTAAATTAGTGTAACTTCTCTTTACAATCCAATAGCAACCGATTAGTTCAGCAGTTTAGCATTAAAACGAAGAATATTAATCATCTGTGGAAGCTATAAAACGCTAAAAACATCAGCCAATCCTCTGGGACGACCCTGCACGGAGTATTGGCTGGTTGTCACTCTGCGCGCACCAGAGAGGTACGTGCATGATGACCGAAGTCACAGACCGCAGCTCGTCTTCAGGTAATGCGCGTCCATGTGATTGGGAGGCGTGGCTTCAGGGTAAGCTCCGAGAGAAAGATGCGTGTGTTTACTTTTGAAATCTGGCTGACTCTCACCTAGTTTTCAAAATCTCCTACCCTACATTTAAGCTGCGTCTAATATATATGACAAGATGCTAATGCCATATTTTTTCATTTTGCTGGTCTTACTCTACACCTTTTAAATACACACAATCCCTTAGTGGTGGGAGAAAAAATTGATTCTTCGATGCATCGCGATTCGGCCATTCACGATTCTAAATTGATTATTAGATGTTAAGGCATCCATAATCTATACGTGAAAAGGCGAAACTTTAATGTGCAGCGCAACATCACCCGGACTGGGACACACTAGGGTTGGGCGATATTGGCAAAAAAATTAATCACGATTAATTGTGGCATTTAGCCGATAACGATTAATTTGACGATTAATTGATGACAGTTGCACTTACATGTTTTTGACTCTAAATTGGCACAGTGTTCTAGCATGATACCGACAAATCATCAGTCAAGTTCACTCCTTCATTCTAACAGGCTAAGCTGGTGAGTAGTGATTAGGCACCAACCAGCCATGGAAATATGTATTGATAATATTGAGGCACAAACTGCTTCAAAATAATAATGAAGCAAACATTTAAAGTAACTTTGTCCTTCAAATGTTTTTATCTTAAGGTCACAAAGCATGTCAACATTAAAATTAAACAGATAAATAGACAAAGTTCAGAAAAGTCACATCAGTGATTATTTCAAGTTAAAAAATGTGTCTGCGCAAATGAACCTGTGACTGAATATGTCCCACACTAGTGCATGTTTTCACTCAGACTGTAGAACAGCAGCAGAAAAAACAAACAAATAAACAAACTGCTGGAGGAGACTTCGCTGTTGTAATGTTTCCTATCTTGCTGTGGAGTCCGTAAATAAAGATCGGAGTTTATTCATTTAATACGAGCAAAAATTCAGTTACTATAGCAACAACCAACGCTCCACGCTTCACCTAATGCATGTCGCGGCACTATATACAGCTGTAGTGTAGTGTTGTGTCCTCGTTGCGCTTTCTTCGTGCTCGGGCTTATGGTGACAGACGTTGAACCTCTGTTAGGAACGTGCTGCTCCGCATTATTTAACTGAACACCACTGCCTTCCACCATTATTGTTATTGTGGGCTCACATGTGCGCGGGTGATGGTGAGACTATGCCGCACACAAAAATGCGTCATCATGATGAGGCACTAATCGCCGTAATCGATAAGTGGCAAATATTAATCGATTACAGTTTTTCTGACGATTAATTGCACACGATACGATTTTGCACAAGCCTAGGACACACACAAACAAACATGGCTGATTAGTCTATCATCTGTCCTCACGCTGCTGCAAAGATCTTTTATAACACAGATGACCCATTCTCTCCACATATTTTGATTCTAGTGTACATACTTTCTCTTAGTTTAATAGAAGAAATAAATCCATCTCTTGTTTCTCTGTTGTCTGCTGCATCATGATGCATAATTTACCGATTAATATTTGAATGTTGGCCCCTGAATCTTAATCGAATCGTAAGCTAATATCCCTTGGCTTGAACTATTTTATCGTACTCCAAGAGCTTAAAATCTAGGCTCCTGGACTTACAGCATAATTTGAGAATGCCGCTCCCCCAAATGACTTCATAACTTCACCAGAACTGAAGTGAAAAGAAATGCCACATGAAGAAATGAGGTGTTGCCTCGACTGTTAACAACTTTAGCAGTTTGCCACTACTGTGATGCTCATAGAGGCTAGCACATGATGCCTCATCTTTTGAAGCCTTCAGACCTAAACCTAAACCATTTCAGAGAAAGATATGAAGAGATTGAAAGAAAACATCTGTCAGAATTCAGATGAGAACAAAGAATTGAATGTTAAATAGGTGTTGTGTAAATTTTGTGAATGTTAAACCGTTTTTTGGATTAGCATTGTAGGGTGAGGGCCACTGAGTGTTGGAGCGTAGCCCAGTATGTTTTTGGCAGGAGGCAAGCAACACCCCAGACAAGTCATCGGCCTTATCATATTCACACACCGTCAAACCTGGCTATACGGTTGTGTTAACCACTGTGCTGCCCCACTGTTAACAGGTTAAAACACTGAGTGAATATATTTCTTTTCAGGAGCATATAATTGAAGGAATCTGCTTCTCAGTTTGATGTTTGTTTGTTTTTTTACATAAAAAAACAAACTATACTCGCTTATTTTCAGAATTTTTTATTCTCTTCCTCAACTCTACAAAGTTAGATGCCAGTGAGTATAGTGATGTAGCCAGAGTTTACAAACTGCCTGCCTCTGGACTTTTCTCTGTCTTTCTAAGTCTTATGTCTCCTGTGATCATCCAAACCCTGAAAACCACCTGCTGTGCTCCTCTTCAAAAACTGGCTGCTAAAAGAAAGTCAAAAAAATAAAATGGGAGAAACACCAGCAGATTTAAGGCTGTTGATTTTTTTTTTTTTTTTTTGATCCATGGATGCTATTCATTTCTGATTCATTTAATCTTTAACTTTTGGGCTGTTTTGCAGTGACAGCACCAACTTGATTTTTTTTTTTTACTTGTTACCACCTTTTAGCACAGATTGCCTTTTTTGTGTGAAACGGGGGTAGTAGGCTGCTTCCTGTGGAGCTAAATGGGTGTTTTGATTTTCAGCGTCTGGTAATTTTGCAGCGTTTATTTTACATAGTGCTTAAAATGGTTTAACATTCTTTGCATTTGTCATATTAACCAAAAAGTGTAAGTGGCACAACTACCTGTAGGTTGTATAGCATAGAAAAAACTATTCACCAAAGGTGTTTATTTAAATATTATCATTGAGTCAGTGTATCAATGTACTTCTAATTCTTTTGCTGCTTTCAGCCTTTTCCCTTTCAAAGTATTTTCTCCTTTGATCCTGCAAACAGGGAATCCAACCACACTGTGTTCACTTTCCCACTCCCCACATCCACAGGAGAGTGAACAGTCTGAAAACACAGCTTCCTTTTAAAGACGGATCTGACCGAGTTCAAAGAAAGAAATTCTTTCAAAAGGGAAAAAAAAACTACTATGGAAAAAGAAGTGTTTTTCTTTATGTGGAAATGAAAGGAAATAAAGAATCAAAGGAGGCAACGAATAAAAGATTTGGTAAAAATGAAAGTTTTTTTTTAAACTTGAGGGTTTCTTAGCTCAGCTGGAGGGGAGATATGTTGATTTACAGCATACATGTGTGTGCTGTCATTGCTCACACTTACTTACCTTTCAGGAAACACTCCGACAACCAAAAGAGGTGTGTGATATTTACATTTTAAACGGGTGCTCTCATCCACAGTGATTTGCAGTGAGTGTTGCATTAGAGTGCACTCCACTTCCTCTATCTGCAAAACTCTCTCAGCACTTGACTGATTCTGTCAGACGGAGGAGTGCTGGAAGAGGAAATCCAATGAGTTGAAAAGCAAGAATTTTAGGACTTTTAAGAGCAGATTGTATTGAAAATGGTTTAGGCAGAACATAGGAGAGGGCCGAAGGGGAAAAATGTGTAGAGTATGCTGATGAGATGTAGCTTTTAAGGTTAGGACTGAAGTTGCAAAGTGAATAATGCAGGATTTGCAAGGTCATAGATGCTTGCTCTAAGATGACTTTTTTGCAGCAGTGGGGAAAAAGCCCCACATTTTACAGAAGATTAAAAGTTGATCCAAGGTGAATCTTTTGGAAGAGTTAGCAGTGCAAGTTGAAATATATTAACTGTGCTCACAAATGTCCATGTCTGTAAATCTGAACTTTTGTACTGATGTGTTTTTACCATCAAGACCTGAAACCTTCCTCTGACCCTTCTGTGACCCACTGTTTCCACAGAACACACCACTAAGGACAAAGCAAAAGAGAGAGAGAGGCAGGAGAGGGAAAATAAGGTCAAAGAACCAGAGAGAGAAAAGGAGAAGAAGAAGCACAAAGTGATGAATGAGTTCAAGAGGGAGAATGGTGAAGTCAAGCAGCCCATTAAAGGTTGGTGGAAACCTCATACATGCATTACAAATTACCTTTGTAGGTTTTTTTTAATTAAAATAAAGATTGTACTGCACTGTATATGTATATTCAAAAGCTGGTTTAACTGTTTTCTTTAACACATTCTTTGGTGTGTTTACCCTGTGAACATTTTTCACACAATTTTCAGTCAATGTGTTATAATGTGTTATAATGTCCTGCACCTCTAAGAAAAATGCAGCATTACAGCTAGAAGTAGTGAGAACTCAAACATGTCTTTGTGCTATGTGACAGTTATATAGTCTTAAATCATAAAAGGACAAAATGAAATCTGAATTATGTTGATTATGTTAATTCAAAGTAACAGTACATAATGTTCTTGACATAATACAAACCAGCTAAAACACAGGCCAAGTTAAACATATCCCAAATGGTTGTTTAAATAGTGTTTTCACATCTATAAGTGTACCCAGTTGTACCTCAGCTTGTGCTTCCGAAGAAACACACTGTAAGCTGCTGCTAAGGTACCTAACATGACCTACTGAGACAGGCTGCTGTACACTAAATCATCATTATTATTATTAGTTTGTAACAAGCACCACACAGAACTGCTCAGCATCCCAGGGGGTAATGTGTAGCAGCTATGAAGGGTCTGATGTAGCACAGTAATGGTGTGGTGGTGTGAAACTGCATAACAATTTTATTTTTGTGTTTAAGACTCTGGACTCTTGACATTGGGTTGACCTTTGCACTGTTCTGCTCCTCACTTTCAGAAGTGGTGCTTTTGTTGTTTTATTAGAAATGTGTGTTCACACTGATGGTTGATTCAGGTAAAGATTGTAACAAATGAAATGAGTCAGGGTCATGTTGGTGGTGCCAACCTGCTGCTCTTTGTGCGTAATGTTTAGTTTAGTTTTATAATTGTAATTCTTGCTTCTATTAATGTGGAAGCAGTCAGGACTATTGATTTATTGTTTTATGTTGCGACGAAAAAATAAAAAAATAATCAAATTGACAAAAATTAAATAATAGAAGTTTTTTTAACACAATACATTTAGTGATACCAGTATTGTAAAAATGAAAATTGGAATTAGGCTTGTATTTTTATACAATTAGTGAATAGTTACTATAGCTCTGAGTTATTTTCTCCACCTGTTCAGAGTTGCTGAAAGGTTCACTGTTAATGTTTTCTTGTGCTCCGCTGCATCATTCATCCTTGGATGATAGCGTTTGGGTCTTCACTTTTAAGTTTGCATATTACATAAGTCATGTCAAGCTCTATCTTATCCTGAAGATGATGAATTCCAAAGTATATCTAAATACTTTACTTAAAGTAGTTTTTTTCCTTTTGACTGCTCATCTGTACACAAATATTAAGAAAATCTTTATTTGTCCCACAATGGGGAAATATATGGTTACTTTTGTGTATAATTCTCATTGTGTTATACTGTGTCTAAAGCCTTACTAATATGTGATTTAAAAAAAAAATATATTCATATATGAAAAAATCTAATAAATAAATTCTAAACAGTTAATCACATGTACACAAAGATACATAAAAATCCACATGCAGACTCCCTCTGGTGTCTGTCTGCTTCTACTGTGTGCACACTTGTGAATGCAGTGGCGAATGTCATGTCATTGCTAATCTTTAGACAGTAGTAAATTATTTGCAGAGCACTTTGACTATAATCTCTGCCTCCTGTGTGGGTCTCTGCCATTTGTCGACAGCGGCTGTTCACTTTTTAACACTTATAAGATGTTTATGGGTTGACTAAAACACGCAGCCCACCCAGTGACATACATGTATGTTGATGGATGACATTTCAAGGACCTAGTAATCACTTTGCCACATACCAAGACCAATGAGTGGAGATGATAATATTGCTGCTTCCTTGTAATGTTGACTCAGCATATCATTACAAATGTAGAGTTAGAAAAAGGCTTGACTTTAACAGAGGCTGAGAGTGTCTGTGTGTCTGTGTGTGTCTTAATCCAGCTGTCATCCCGAGAGAGAGTCTGGTATTTAATCTTGTGTGTTTACAATAATAGAGATTTTGAGTGGAGAGAGAAATGAGGCGGGGGGCTCTACCCACCAGAGAGATGGTTTTAGTAATGGTGAGTTTGGCATTTAATCAGAGCATATTACATTTGCAAATGTTGGGAGTGACAGAGAGTCTGGGAGGGAAAGAAAAAAAAGAATTTAATCAGTGAGAGAGTGTTAAGTTTACAATTGGAAAAGGACGACAGACAGAGGCGGCCAGTGGAAACATATATAGGAAATCAATAAGCAGCAAACGGGTGTTCTGACAGTAAGGCTGCTTTTACTACCGTTTGTTTATATGCGTGGGTGGGTGTGTATTACACTGGGAACTCACCTGACCTCAAACTGATCATTACCATCCAGCCTAGTGGCCTGAAAATGTTCCTGTGTGTAATTGAGAAACCAAGAGCTGTATAACCTTGAAAAGAAAGTAATAGTAAACATTTTGTACTATTGCTAGATTGAAGTCTATTTATTGGTTTATTTAGGTAACATAATTTTTATTAGTCAGTCAATTCCATTTCATATCAACACGACATGTATGATGTGTAAAAAATAATCTCAATCTGTGGTGATTAAGGTTCATATTTGGGAATAAACGTATGTATGTAGAGTGAAGTGGGGGAGGGGTGGCTTGTGGGTTAAAGAGCTTTTGGATTAGAAGCTTTGGTATTGTACAGCAAATACCTTCTCTGTTGCTCTCTTTAGCGCTTTCTGCTGTTTTTCATGCTGTCTCATTCCTGCCTTATCTGGCATTGAACGTGTTAGGGGTACAAGCTAGACCGAAGCTGTGTGAGAGAGAGAGGGAGGGAAGAGCCGATTTTTGAATTATGCTGAGGCAGCAGAACCTCTATCAGTTTGACTCACGTGTATCCATATTTTATTGTAAACGTATGTGGCTTGTTTACACAACAGCTGAGTTAGAATGAACCTGCTTTTAACATGTTTGAATATTGTTGTGCTCTGACACATTCAGTGTGCATAAATTTGCATGTTCCACTTTGTCGTGCCTCAAGCGCTTAAGAGATGGACAGTATTGTCTCATTCAGATGTGCCACTGGAAAGCGTGTTTCCTGCATAGTCATATCTGCTCTTCTCAATGGATTCCATTTCAGGGCTCTTCAATTTATTTTATGTACCACCTGAGATGCATACCATCTGTCTGGCTCATCTGTCTACACTTGCTTAAAATAGTTAGTGCTCATTATTTCCAGGTGTGTTGTTGTTTTTTAAATAAGTGTCTGGTTGTTGTGAATATTAAAAAGTATCCATAATATCATTATATTCGATCATGCCCCACTGTCAGTCTTGTTTGCCTTGTCTGTAAATGATCATAAATGTAATAAATGCTTAAAGAAGCGTTTGTGTCCACAATAAGAGGCCAAATAAAATAAGGCAGTTTATAAACTGTAATCTGAACTCTGTGTCATCAATACAGACAGTTTGGGAGGCGTTAAAGCAACTTGCAGGGGATGGATAATTAGTTGTGCTACAGCCAGAAAGAAGGAAAGGGTGATAAATAAAAACAGGTTAATACTAAAGCACAAGGCACAGGAATCTCAGCATATGCAGGAACCCAATAATGTAAGACTGTGAGAGTAGAACTACAGTCACACAGGAGGAGACTTCATTCGCATTATTCAGACTCCGTAGAAGGTAAAATGCTGCCATTAAGGTTAAAACAATTTGAAAATCAACAATCAATACCATTTATTTGTAATAATTCAATATCAACATTTTTGTGCAAACTCAAATCAATAAAGCCTCCAGAGAGTATTATATTAAACTTTATCAAGCAGAGTGCTATAATGAAGAGAGGCATATGGACATTTCCCTTCCAAGTTTAAAACAGGAGGAGAGAAATAGTCTGGAGACACCTGTTACTGAATTTGGGATCATTTCTGCTTTAAAATCTCTCTTGGCAGGGAAATCACCAGGCAATGATGGTTGCACAGTTAAAGAATAGCATTATTTTATGTGCTTTCTAAAAATGGTTTTGGGCCAACCATCATTCAGTGGGTTAGAGCACCCTATAATAACCCAGTTGCATCAATTAAAACTAATGGTATAGTATCTGAACCTTCGTGAACTAATTGCTTTTGAACCTCTGCCATGTGCTATAATAGGCACAGAGGAAGAAATTACATATGTACGTATTGGGGAATGTGATTTTAAAATTAATTTGTTTCCAGATGATTTACACATCCAGGCCCCGATAGACAAGATTTTCAACAGGCCACAACCCGTGAAGGCAATCAGAGAGGACCTTAAGAGCTGGACAATCTCACCCATATTCTACTGGTAGAAGTCATAAAAAAAGAATGTTTTACCTAGGCTGATTTCTAATCTCTGCCATACATTACGGTAAGATTTCCATCACATTGGTTTAAAGAAATTAATAAATTACTCACAGGTTTTTTGTGGAAGGATAAGACACCAAGAAGTAGTCACAAAAAATTATCGAAGCCTAGGACAAGTGGCGGTTTGAGTGTCCCAGATGTTTACATGTTATTTGACCTACAATGCTAGACTTACCCTGTCATGGGCCTATATGAACAAGAGTGAGGCAGCTGGAAGTGGATCGAACGGAAGGTTCTGGCAGTGTACAGTAAATCTGTCTCTTTACCAGCTTTATTTTTCTATCTTAAAACCAACTATAAAATAGATCATCCTAATACATTTTCAAGTGAAGTAATCAAAACTTTACAGAAATGTCTACTCTTTTCTGGGTCCTCATGCCATCATGCCATATATAGAATAAATCTATTTACAGCTGGGGGTAAAACTGTCTAATAATAGTTGGAAGTATAGTGGCATTGTTAATAACACCCTTTAATAAATTTAAAACAGCATTCAACATTAGTGACACAGAGTTTTTTCATTTTATGTACACCTGCTGCCCTCTAAGTTCTGCTGCTGCTCCGTAAGTGAATAAATAACTTACAATCAGCTCTTATGCAGCAAATAGTTGTGTTAGACTATTCATGAAAAAGGAAACAAAAAAAAATTAAACTTACAAAAAAATATATTTCCTATATTTATGTTATTCAATTTTTCAACAAAAAGTACAAATTTTCAACAATTTTCCTGTTCACATTGTTTTACTGGTTAGCCGTTATCATAGTAAAGGGCCTCATTCATCATTTATTACCTGCTTTTACCACAGCCAGTGGATAGGGGAAAAGGGAAAGATTTGATGATCCATCAGAACACAGGTTTCCTTTAAGCCTTTTCGGAAAATCGTGACTCTGTTTTATGAAAGCTGTTTTTGTAATAAGGTCCTTTCTTCTTTCTCTATATCTTTTTATCTAGATGAAAAAGAGAAAGCCAAGGTCAATACAGAGGAGCTGCAAATCAAGAAAGTAAAGAAAAAAAAGAAGAAGAAACACAAAGAGGGGGAAAAGCACAAGAGGGTGAAGATGTATCATCGCTCCTGCCAAACAGTTTGTGCAGGCCTGCTTCTCATTCCTCCTTCCTCCTCTTCCCCTACCTCTTCCTCTTCCTCCTCCTCCGAGCTGACACACAACTCCTCTCTGTCTCCATTTAAGTCACCACTACCTGTTTACCCTCCACCAAACAACAAAACATCCTCTCCTCCTCTTTCCTCTAAACCCCTCTTTAACTCCTCTCTCCACAACTCTCCATCAGCCTCCATCAAGACCCCTCTCTCTTCCCCAACCAAACATCAACCACAGTGCACCTATCCTGGAATGGCAGGTTTGGAGTTTGCCCCATACATTCACATAGAGAACCAGCCTAACGGAGGCGCCCTGGTGGCTCATGCCTATACGTCGCAGCTCTCTTCTCTCTCAACCGAGCAGAGGCAGAGATTTGCCAAGGAGTTTGTCACCTTGGCCTTCAGTGAGGACAAATCCCAGGTGCAGCATGCTTATTGATCAGATCGATCCATGAATGTGCAGTATTTTGTTTTAGATATGTAAATAATTACGGTAGTGATTTTTAAAATCTAAATTGTATTACTGTTTTGCAGGCAGCTCATTTTGTCATGGGAATTATTCACGGAGAAGCCAAGTACCTACCAGACTTTTTGGACTACTTCTCAACCAACTTCCCCTCAGCTCCAGTCAAAATGGAAATACTTGGAAAGAAGGACATAGAAACCACCACCATGGCTAATTTCTACTCTCAGGTCAGTCACAGACAAATGGAAGCATTGTTTTCACGTGTGGTGTGGGTGGACATTATTAGGAAGCAGATGTCCATGATTCTGCAACTATGCTGACAAATTACTCATCTGAAAAACCGATTTACATAGTTTTTGTCTTTGCATATTCAGTTTGAGCCATAGAGCTGGAGAGCACAGAGCAGATGGTGAGCTATCAGACATGAAAAAAAGTCTGAAGTCCAAAATAGCAAGCACCAAGTGCTTCCAAGCTGCTTTCTGTCAGGCGGAGTATCTGTGGACACAGGACCTGTTGTGCAGTGTACACAGGGACTGATAAACTAAAATCTGCAAAAACCTAAGTCCCATTTTTATGCCCTTGCATATGCATACACACACCCAAAAAGGTGTAGGTGTAGAGGCTTGTTAATTAAAGGTTTTCATTTTTTCGTTGTACACAGATGTACTGAAAGCTTTGTTTCTGTGGCAGGTTTTGGTGTCATGATTGTGAATAGTTTGGCTAAAGACTACAGTTTTATACATGGATCAACGTGCGTCTCTCTTCACAGTTTTCTGTATTTAGACTCAGTGGTGTTAAGATCGGCAGCTCCTACATGTGAGGCCATTGTCAGCTCTTGTATGTTTGGGATATACTGTAGAATTATTTTACAACCACCAGATGATGTGACTGTTGCAGTAACCTACATGTCAATAAGGCTTGTAGCGCCCACCATGATTTGAGCTGTGGCTCTGGAAGCTTAATTCATATGCAGGTCAAGTCTGTCTGTTTCTTATGCCCATCATTGCTTACATTCACACCATCAACTTGACACTGTCTATGACCAGATGATTTACACCAAGTTGTTCTAAACAACTGCAGTGCTGGCATTTTCTTGACAAATGTGACATGCTAGCCTGCTTCTGCCACCTGCATACAATCATAGCACGCTTAATTGCTCAGTACTGCTCAGAGTGTAAATGGAAGCCAGAAGGTTTCTTGTAATAACTTACAGATGTGTTTATAGACATTTCCTACATACTGGTTCTTGTGACTCAGGCTGAGGGTGAAGGGATCAGTTAAAGGAAAAGACTGGATGACAGCAGAGTGCATAGAAAAAAAGTTGTATTGTTGTGGCTTTAACCATATGGTGGAAGCATCTGTCTCCATCTGTTCAGCATTAAACAGCTTTGGCATTTATAGTGATGTCTGATGTCTTAGACTAAATGACAACATTATCAACAAGAGCAGAGCTGTGCTCTGTGCACATTTGGCATTATTTGCACTTCAGTGCTGCTTAGTCTTAAGAAAGCAAAATCTTAGTGAGAGTGAGAAAAGAAAAAGAAAGCAAGATACAGAAAGATGTGGAGAACAGACTGTGAGAGATAAAAAGTCAAAACCAGCACAAGAAGGTGTTTGCTTCTCACCTTTTCAATGCACAGGAGCAGCTGTAGTCTGAAACCTCACAACCACTCCCCACTGAGCTACCCAACCTTTTGAAGACAACTGGAAAAACAAGAAACGTGTGTGGTGTGCTGGTGGTGCTGGTCTCCTCTGTGTACAGTGACACAGCTAGACCTCTTCATTTAACACTGTCCCATGTCTATAGTCCTCTAATGAAAAGCCTTTTGTTGCTTCAAACCTCCTGAGTGGCTTTGTATTGAGATACTGCCTGCTCTTTTTCAATGTGAGTGCAGGCAGCTACCATACTGTGTCTGTGTGTGTGGTACTGCAGGGGGCAAATCAGTTTATGGTTTCTGTGGCCCTCCTTCTGGCCATGTTTTTCTTTTTTCATTAAATATTTATGATATTGTTCTGTTGTTCTCCTCTATTGGCCAGTTGTGCCAACATCCTTTATCTCAGCTTAATTTAGAATAGAGGAAATCCAGATAATGAATAATTCTAAATTGTCTATAAACTTCCCCTGCAATCCTGTGTCCTGGGCTGTCCCTTTAAGAGTAATGTTCCTTGCAGGGCTAGCGTCATTGTCCACTGGTCTTGTTAATTTTTTTTCTCCCTCCTAGCTCTTGGCAGTGACCTTGGGAAGTAGGCGTACAGTCCACACATACACACACTGATGTGAGCATGCATACTGATAACATGCACACCAACACAGGTGTATACACACAGATTAATGGTCGATCATAGCTCTCAGCCTCTTTTCTCCTTCTGTCTGTGTTAGCCTGCCAGCCTCTATTTTATCCCTGCACTCTTATGTTTCAGCTCTGTGATTTCTCTCCATTTTGCAGCTTTAAATTACTGCTGCATTTTGCATGGTGTGTGTGTGTTCATACGGTAGAGGAAACAAGAGAATGAAAACATACTGTGACACTGGATGTTTGTGATGTTCGATATGTGGCTGCAGGCACCAAAGTTGCTTTGCTGCCGCTTAGACTGCACGTCTATATTTTGTATTTATTCCCATCTGAAGCCATTTTCAGTGCTAGTAAGGATTATGGCAGATTACAGCACTCCATTTTCTCAGGGCAAGTAGAGTCCAACACTCAATATAAGATGTGCTTGGCACCAAGGTAATATGGTGCTTTTGTTGTTTATTACACTGAGTGTAATAATGTAGTTACATCAGAAGATTAATACAAAGACAAGAAGTGAGCATGGCCTTTTAATGTGTTATTAATCTGTGCTCACATTGTGCTTAGGTGCAAGCTTTTGTAGCTAAATAATTATATGTTATAATCACCTGGAAAGGTAAGAGCTGGTAAAAACATCACATGTATTAGCAATACCAGCTGCTCACTGTAGATGTCCTGCTCTGTCGCTTGGAAACCTGAAAGGAATACTGCTGCACCCTTAACTATCTCCAGTGCAGTGTTTACAAAACAAACTTAGACTTTGCCATTGCAACAGTGTGGAGGTAAGAGTTTATTAAGCAACAAAGAAGGTGGAACGCAACCATTAAATTATTTTTAATTGTAGTGCATTTGTGCATTCACATGGCTCTGTTTGTGGCAGAGCCAAGGAAGAGATTACAAAAGAAAAGTGTGTCCAATTGTGTTGAAGGCACCAGTCAGCAGCCAGAAGCTTTGTTGTGACGCAGGCACAGTAATAGACTTAACACTGTGTAGTCTGACTGGACATGATGACTTGGAATGTGAGACATGGTTAGCTATGAGAGACAAAAACAGATGCACAGAGGCCATGGAAAGGGCAGCGAGAGTATGATGACATGGCATGGACTCTGCTAGAGTGGTTTAAAGATGAGTTGATGAAACTTAGAACTTATTTCAGAATTAACAAGTGAGCGGAAAAGAAAGCAGGAAAGAGAGACAATTGATCTGATGGACTTCCCACGAGGGGAAGAGGCAGATGGAGTGGCTGACAGAAATGAGAAAAATGGAGGAAACCAACCAGTAAAGAGTGTGTTTACATGCACGTACACAGAGACAAGAAAGGACCAGAGCATCTTGGTGAATACCTCTTGGAGGAAGTCTCTCACATTTCCTGTTTCCTTCTGTTTGCATTCACTTAATATAGACAAGCTGTGTGTGAGTGAACCACTGACTGTTTACCAGTACTCCTTCTAATACTCCTCCTGCGATAGTGGGAGACTCTTCTCTCCCTGCAAACAACGTGGGGGTTTTTCAGCTGGTAAATTATGCACATGTAAACAACCACACTGAGATACACACTCATAAGTGCAAACAATTATAGACACACATACACTGACTGTGGCTAACACACATTGTGGGAGCAAACATTTACGTGTAAGCTTGATGGCATTTGAATCTGTGTGCACTGAAACACATTTTCCCTGCAGTATCTAGGTCATGCAACTATTTAAAGTTGTGTTTATATGTGTGGAGTGAGTATTTCAAGCTTTTAGTCATCATCATCTTATGAGGATATTACACAGTGACGGGGCACAGATGCAGTAAAATGAGGGGAACAAACAACAATGTGGCTTGGCCTGCTCATGCATGATAAAACTGATTTATGTTGTTAATTCATCATAAATTAAATAAACACCGTTGGGCAGCTGTTTGATTCATATATTTAGACCGACTTGCACATGAACATGCAGCAGTTCATGAGCTTATTAAAAAGAATCTTAAGTAGCAAGTTGGCTGTCCCTTTCACACAGCTTTCTATGCTCCCCCACCTCTTTTGCCTCTGTACCTTGCACACAGAATAATTAGGTGCAGTAAGGTACAACAGCTCCATCTAGAACAGTGTGTGAATGTGGCTAATGAGAAATAACAAAACATTTTTTATATAGGAATCCGTAGATGTCTTTAAACTGCAGGTGGCACAGTTTAACTGGAATAGAATGGCAATGTTGAGTTTAATCATTGTCATACAAAGCATTTAAGTACAAAAGAAGTTCTTTTCCAGAAGTACCTTGTTTTTGTGCAGCCCTAAAAGAGCTCCTGCAGGTCAACTTCCCTAAAATGGCCCATTAGTTTCTGAGGTCAAAAACACCCCATGATCTCTTTTCTCTTTTCTTTTTCTCTTAGTGCTTTTACTTTGTAGCCGTTTGAGGATCTAAAACCCTCAAAGATGCACCAGGGAGCTCCACGCACCTTCCCCTTCAGTCTTTTTCCAATTACTGTTTCATTCTTCATTACTTCCTGCCTCTCATCCCCTCTAAGGTCATATGTCTTCCTCCCACCTCACCTCCATCCCTTCTTCCTCCTCCATTACTTTTGTCTCTTTACCATTTCTGCCTTTTTCTCATTCTAATCTGATATGTCCTATTCTATCAGCCACCTCTGCCTATTCCAAAAAACACAACCATGCTTACCCTTGTCCTCTGTCTTCTCTCTCCACCCTACATTTATTGTATCTACTCCACTGCCTGTCTTCCTAAACTTTCTTCTCACCACTTTGCACTCCATCTGTCTATTCACCTCGTCCTCTCTCCTGTGTATCCTCACTCTCCTCCCTCTGGTCTGCCTCTCTTCCTTCCTCACTCTCTTTATCTCTGCCTCGTTGTCAAGTGGTGACTCACTAGAGGCATGCAGCCAAGGATTTGGCCAACACACACACACACACACACACACACACACACACACATTTGTGCACTCTCAATACACATCCTGATCGGTCTGGAGTACAGCGTGCAGGCCACATGCTGCACGTACTGCACACTCACATGGACACACAAAGACACTGTTGAGGGCCAAGGGTATGCAAGACGGGTTAGACACAGTCACACATACTCGCAGCGCTCTGTCAGCCAAGTGAAAAGCGACAAACAGTCTGTTGAGTCACACCGATGGAGCAGAGACATCGAGTGAAACCGCCAACGCACACACATGCAGGGTCTATTTTGACACCTAGTAATGATGAACAGCTTCCACATGTGCTTTTTGTTTTTTTCTCTTTTTTTTAGAATAATATTTTCCCTCTGGCCCCATCAGAATAAACAATAATATAATATATCTGTAAAACATAAACATTGATTATACATTAAATTTACTGGTAAATCCAATGGCTTATTGCTTTATAATGGAGCGATGTGATGTTTGCTTTCTACTTGTGGATTTCTAGATACATTTAGAGGTTCTAGCAGAGATGTCTTACAAAAGGAGGTCAGACTGACAAGCCACATACACAGAGGGTCCTTAATGTTTCTGCTGAAGCTCTTGCATATCTCTAATATTGAGAAATTTTGAGTATAGTATGCATTTTTTAAATATAAAAGATTAGCTGATCAGTGGGTTGCAGTTAATGTTTCTTTTTGCTGTATCTTAGCTAAAGTAAAATAGCACTTTTTTTAAGGACTGCATAAATAGTGGCTGTCTTTTTTTAACCTTGTTCTTCATTTTAAGGTAAAATTTGACATTTGGGTGTTGGTTGTGACAAACTATTACATTGTCAACACAGAATTTTATATTAAGTTCAATTAAACATCATCCATGTGTAATTCATGGCCTAATTCAAACATTGGAAACAAAAGTAGTTGTCTCTCACCATCATCCTGAGTCATCTGAGTGAACATAAATCTTGCACACTGCAGCATTAAAGGTACTGTAAAAGTAATCCTATGTGTTTGTGTCATGTGTTTGCTGCAGGTGAAGAAAACCTACTGTCACGGTACATACAGAGCTGGAGCAATGAGACAGATCAGCCTGGTGGGAGCTGTGGACGAGGAGGTTGGGGATTATTTCTCAGAATTCCTTGGCATGCTGGAGGAATCACCTTTCCTGAAGGTGAGTGTGCATGGACGGGGTGAATGGCTCAACAGCAACACAATGGACACAACACCAAAACACTACTGTGTTTACTACCTTAAAATGACAAGCTTGTCCTCTGTTTGCTCATTCTCCTTTGACACCTCAAATTCTCCTGTATGCAGTGTGGAGTGATGTTGTATGCTGAATATCAAAAGATGCACATTTGCTGGCACTTCCTATCCGTTGACAGCTTTGGCTCAGATTCTGCAGCCTTTGAAGCCAATTGGGTGCCAGGGACAGGTTTTGCTAGGGGAGCCAGTTCTGGAATAAATAAGATACTTGATGAATTGGTTAACAAGTGAAATGGTGAGGGATGTAGCAACATGTTGCTTTGATTTGATTCCCTCATGTCCTGTTTCTCTCCCGACTACAGCTGACTCTTCCCTGGGGAACGGCTTCCAGTCTGTGGCAGATGAGTCCCACAGAGAGCGACGATGGTCCCATAATGTGGGTCAGACCAGGAGAGCAGATGATACCTGTAACTGATATACCAAAGTCTCCTTTTAAAAGAAAACGGTGAGTCCAGTTTTAATAACATAACAGGCTTGCAGATATTTTCAGTACAAACAGAGATCTTGGCCTCTTTGAATGTTGTTTGTGTTTGACTACACGTCTCAGTGGTGTGTGTGTGTGTGTGTGTACCATATTGAGCCAGCTTGCCTTTGTTCTTTCCTCACTGCCCATGAGGACTGATTATGAAAACCAGTAACAAAACACACTTGCCAATTTGAAGCAGCAGCCGTGGTAGCAGCATGAAGCTTTGTTGTAGCCGAGCAACACCGGATGAGGCAATTACCCCCTCTCTGTTAGTCTGTGTCACAGTGTCATTGTTGCTCACACATCTCAAACACATGATTTCTGTGAGCGAGTCCATCAGAGGCAGTTTGTGCTGTGTGTGTGTGTGTAAGTGTGTGTTTGATGTGAGCGGTATGTGGCTCACCACTCAGATGAGATCATCGTTACATCAGACACTACTTCACATGGCAGCCAGCCAAACATGGGACAGTAAATGCACACCACACACATTCCTTCCATGCCTCATTTATTTCCCTTGTACATCCAGGTTGATTAGTAGTTACAGTAGTTACATCAGTTGTAATGTTTTTTTTTAATATAATAGAACAGTTGTTCTTTGCTTATTAATGTAATCTGTCGTTTCCTGTATTGTGAGGATTGTACCACTTTTTCTGTGAAATTAACCATTGAAATTATTTGCACTATTTGTTGTGATTAATTACAATTTGTCAAAACTATATATGCAAATAGAGTCTTTTTTGAATTTTACAAAGAAGAGGTGTCTCAAAGAAAGCAAGAAGGTAGGAAACAGCTGCTGGCCTTGCACATTCCCTCCTGCCAACCTTTCACTCCTTAAAGTGAAACTGGCACCTGAATCTTCATCTTTAGTCAGTTTGGCAGCACATGTTGACAGGTCATAGTTCATACCTCAGCCACTGGAGAATAAAAGAGTATACAAGCATTTTTTTTCAAATAAAAAACCTTTATTTGTGCAGGTCAAAAGAAAGACATTTGAATGTGCAAGGCCAGCAGTTGTTCCCTACCTTTTTTCCTTGGAGCACACAGACCAAGTGACTTAATTTCTTTTCGCTTTCTTTGAGACACCTCTTCTTTGTTAAATTAAAGACTCTATTTGCATATCTAATTTTGACAAATTGCAATTAATCACTACAAATGAATAAAGATGTCCAATTTCTTAAAAAACATATAAACAGAAAAAGTGGTACATATTTTAGAGATCGGAAATCAATACACTAAGTCTATCACTTATAGGGGGATAAGGATATATTTATAGTTGTGAAATGAGGAAGTGTTTGCATCTGAATTTGTGTCATATGTTGCACATGCAGCATGGACATGTTTCGTCCTTGTTTGTGTCTGAAGGAAGCATGTGTGACAGCTTGAATGTTTGTGTGTGTGTGACTGTCAGAAACACTTGTGTAACAGCTGGGGCCAAACAAATCTATTTCATAGAGATACAGATGGATGGGCAGAAAAGAGGATGTTGTCTGATGCATCAGTTAATTATACATTATCACTAGATTATAAAATGACTTCTACAAACCAAAGAGGTGGATGTTCCTGATTGTTCACCCTCCTTTTCCTCCAGACTCTTCTTTCTTTTCTTCTTTCTTTCTCTCTGTCTTTGTCCTCTTGTTACCTCTAAATATCTTCCGTCGGTCTCTCTCAGTCAGTCTTCTACTTTATCCTCCTGACCTTTCTTCCCTGCTTTAAGTAGATTGATTGTGGAGTTACTATACTGAAGCTTTGAGGCAAAGTGCTTTATGGAAATCACATATATTAGATATGTTATAGCTGTTGCAAGTGTTGTTGTTTGTGTCTGACAGTGTGTATAAGGAGAAAGACATTAAAGCAGTTTGTTGAAAAGAGATACGGGGAAGAGAAGGACGTGATAATTTTTGCTGTGAGTCCTTGCAGTTTGACCGTATGTTGTTTTGAAGGAAGGAAGGCTGTTTGTGCATGTGGAGCACTTCTTCACAGCATGGCTTCTTTTTCTCAGTGGTTCCAGTGAAAAGGTCTGACAGCGCTGAGACTCTCAGTCTGAGAATTCAACTTGATTATAGTGGTCAGACGATGAAAATAAACCAAAATATTTCAGCTTTTAGTGAAGGAGCGCCATGCTTCCAGATTTACAGTAATTGCATAGTAACAGCACCAGCAGCATCTGTGGCTAGCAGCAGATTAAAGCAGGACAGAGGCCAGAGGCGAATAATGTGTTGCCCTATAGACACAGTGTGTGAATGATGAGATAAACTTTTTTAGGGTTTGTAGTGTAAAAGACAAGCAGGTATAAGAATCATTGAAATATTTGCACAAAATACAATATTAGCATTTAGTCTTTGGACTTGTTGCCTGATTTTTTTTATTCTTTATGCATGCCTTCACCTTTGCCAGACACTGCTATATGGCATATAAATCCTTCAACAACCAGCAAGTATGATGATCTGCTGGATAAGCTGGTGTGGCATAAGGTCTGTGCTCAGGTAAATTCTGCTCACTAATGGCGTTTACCAAGCACTTCAGCCACTGTGGTGTTTACGGTTTCTTCCATTGGCTGTCTGTCAGAGTGACACGAGGTTAGAATCATGAAGTATGTGCTCTCTTGGACTGAGGACAGAGAAGACAATATATTGACTCACTATATCATCCTGTGGTATTACTCAGTGGTGTTTTTAGTTTTTAAATCTAACAATCTTACATATTGCACCTTCTGGTAGAAAAACAGTCTTAAATATGTTCATCCAGCATTTCCCACAGACCAGGTAGCAACTTGTGGTGGCACATTGGTTCCGGCACAGGATAGAGTGTTGCAGTGTCGTGACAGTCGGTGGAATTCAGAGTGCACTGTGCAGGAAGCAGATGCAAACACACACTTTCTGAAGCTGCTATAGGTTAAATATACACCTGTATGCTTAACTAATGACAATTCTTTAAAGCTACAAGAAGCATTTTGAAACAGCTTTATTTGACTATGGGCGCAGTTTATCTCGACCATAACTGCATTTCACCTTAATCGCCTAATTCTTTGCTGCATTACCAACTCTGTCTATACTGAATTAGGATGTGTGATGTTCCGTTATCAATAACATTGAGTTCATAGTGCTTCTATAACATTTTCTAAGTCAATGAGGTGTGTTTGAACACAGTACATCATAGGCTTACTAACCTTTGGTGAACTCCAGATAACGCAGGCCGCCTTCTAGGTGCAAATATGCCGCTGTTTTGGGTTTTCCTTCAATATGTGTATGCATGCATGCTTGTGTCTGTGTGTTGAGTGTGTGTGTGAACGAGAATGAGCAGAGTTAAATGAACAGGTACAATACTTTTTAAAATCATGCTGGGGAAAGAAAAACACGGAATCAATTTGTGGCGGCTGTTGGTCATTGGTCTATGTATGGGAAACACTGTCATCATTAGTCTATTTGTTGTCACACAAGGTGGTTCCTCCTGCCTCCCTTTCGTCCTCCTCTTTACTCTCCCTTTGCTGCCTTATCTTTTGGCACCCTCACCTCTCTCCTTTATCTCCTGTTTCCCTCCTTCGTCTTTGTCTACCTCTCATCTGTTCTTCACGTCCTTGAATTTCTGTCTTCTTCCCACTTTATGAGGCCATAAATGCACAATTCCGTGCATTCTGACATACATTGCTAAAAAAAACAGGACCTAACATGTAAAAGAATATTCAAAGAATTACAGAAAATGATAGATTTCAAATAACATTCTCAATGTGCACATTCAGCCTTCCTCCCTTTAGACTCTCACTGTTTCACTTACCAGCTTTCCTGGTTTTACATTTATTACTGTCAGCCTGCAGTCAGCTCAGACACACTGAGCTGTGTGTGTGTTTGCATGTGTGTGTATTCATCTCACCCTCCACTGCACTATTTTCCTGTGTTCCTTTCTTCCTCTTCCACCAGCTCATGACTCTCTTGTCTTTGAATGAATGAACACACAATTCAGTGTTCAGCACGGGTAGTCTCGCTGCTGTTCTGTCTGTTTATATGTACAAGTGTGTGTGTGTGTGTGTGTGTGTGTGTGTATATCCGTCTGTGTTACACTCTCGAAGGAATCTCTCACAGTCTCTGTGCGTGTGTGTTTATACTCTTGTTTGAATCTGACTGCAGCTACGGTGTGAGTCACTGATCCAGTAGTGAGCTGACTGCAGTACTTCTATTGTTTGGCAGCACGGCTCATTTTTTATGCTTTTACTCCTCAGCTTTTCAGTCAGTATGTGTGAAGCCAAGTGCATATGTACTCTATGTGGGTTCTGGCAATGCTCCTTGTTTACTCTATTTTTACCTTTACCTTTAAAGAAATACACGTTATTTTTACACATAAACTCATTTACATCAGAGGAATGAGGTAATAATGTGAAGCAGGAATCTATTTTTGTATGCAGATAATAAAGATTGTTTTGTTGTGTGCTGTAAAACATGCAGTTCAGAAGATGCTTTAACACATCACAAGAATATTTTTGTAATGTCCACATTGATTCCTTAGATCACAACCCAATGAGGATATTGAATATATTCAAAGTGTTAGGAAAAGGTAAAATAATATCTGCCGGAATGCTGTATGCATTCTTCATACACACTGCATTTTTAATAAGGCATTGTTATTTCATTTGTGATGGTATAAATAAAAAAAATGGAAACAAATGTGCATAATTGCATTAGTAATAAGTATGGAGGAAATCTATAAAATCAATATATGAAAAAATCTTGTTAAGGAGGTAGGTTTCTGTTTTGGGCTACTGATCAACATCATACAAAATCATACATTATTAACAATGCCAATTGGTGGTTGTAGCCTAAGGCAAGCGAGTGTCCAATTTGTTGTGTACATGCTGACTTGTCCACCAGACCACTTGCTGCCAAGGCACCTACTGTACATCCACCAGATCAATTACAGTTGTAGTCGGCATTTGTAGAGCAAAGCAAGAGACAAGCAAATATGCAAAAAACATACCCAGACCCAGAGAAGAAGTGTTTATGTTTGCAGCTCTCACAGACACAGAAAGGATAACACTTGCCTGAACATCCCTTAAATACACCACATAGATCCTCCTCTGCATTAAAACCTTCATCAATCTCTAAATCACCCAGTAGCTTCTGGATGTCACCAGCTGGATTCCAGCAGCAGATAACTGGTGTCTTATTCTTTTATGTAGCAGACAGGAAACAAAGAGACAAAGTGAACATCCCACAAACATCCCACTCACTTTTAGTCATTTGTTTCTTTATTTAGACAAGAGCAGGCAAGGAAAGAAAATAAACTGTGTGGGCATCTGTGTGTTTTTCCCACAGCTCCACCAATGAGGTGAAGAACCTTCTGCAGTCGCTGCCCAGGACCAGCGAGCCCAGAGAGCTGCTGTTTGAGGATCGGACTCGGGCCCACGCTGATCACATCGGACAGGGCTTTGAGCGTGAGACCACAGCAGCCGTGGGGGTTCTGAAGGCTGTGTGCTCTGTGGAGAGGTAGGCAGTGAAGCAACACAAAATCTGCAGAAGCAAACACTTTGAATGTCAGACTGTGTGGTGCATGGCTGTTTGTCTAGAAGCAACACACGGCCAGTATTTACACAGCTTACTAGCTGACATATCATATAATCCTCCTCTCCCTCCCTCACTTGTTTTCAGCTCTGAGCCTCCTCGTGTAACCAAAGATGTTGTGTGTTTCCATGCTGGTGATTTCCATTATGTTGTTCAGAGGCTGCAGTTGGATCTACATGAACCCCCACTGTCTCAGGTGTTACATCTCACACACACATACAAGCTAATGCATGGCGCTGCTCACTCCACAAATCCTAGTAAAGTCACTTTTATAATATCTCAAATTAGAGGGAGACTTACACCTGCAGTTAGAAAAACATCAGGGTCGATGTGATGTAGAATGCTGCCACCTGGTGGAGCAAATTACACATCAGTAACTTAAACAAGTTAGATTTGTATTTGGAAGCCTGTTGACTATATTTTTCCTGTGGGGACTATCCTCTTATCTGAATCCACATGCATAATATTTGTCTGATGCGGGTCCCATCCCATCACAATATCACATACACATACCGTCTTCCTCTTTTTCATTGAAATACAGTTGATAGCCTTCATCCAGTCATTTAAGTATTCAATAAAAGTGCCTGCTCTTCCCAAATCAAATGTGGTGGAATCTGCAGGATGATGTCACATCCACAGTCTAAACACTGTCATCCTCTCTATCCGCAGTGTGTCCAGTGGGTGGATGATGCCAAACTAAACCAGATGCGGCGGGAAGGCATTCGTTATGCTCGCATCCGTCTGTGCCACGATGACATCTACTTCATCCCCCGCAATGTGGTCCACCAGTTCAAGACAGTGTCTTCTGTCTGCAGTCTGGCATGGCATGTCCGCCTACAGCAGTACCACAAAAAAGAAACCGACAACGTGGATGAGGGGGAGGAGAAGAAGGGGGTGAAGGAAGAGGAGGAAAATCTGGTTGATATGAAGGAGACAGAAATAGTGGTAAAAATGGAGGAAGAGGAGGAGGAGGAGGTGGTGGAGGGGAGGAGTGAAAAGAAAAGTGAAAAAGTAGTGAAAGAAAGGATAAAGGTGGAGAATGAAGAGGTGGTTGTGGCAGACAACAGGACGTTGCAGACTGCCAAAAAGGAGGATGATCAACTTCAGCATCCACCTCCGTCATATCAGCCGGCTCTCTCAGTGGACTCAAGTCTAAACAGTGCTGGGGACAGGAAGGAGGTGACAGAGAAGATAAAAGAACATAGACGGCCCAATCAGAACTCACCTCCTGCAAAGGTAAAGACAGAACCTGCAGCTCCTCCTCTCTGCAAAAGTAAATCCCTCACTCAGTCTCCTCCTGCATCTCTTCCTCTTCATCAGGAATCAAAACCCAAAGCATCATCAAAGCCTCACCATCATTACCACCATCATCATCACTCGGGGATAAGAACAATGTCTTCCAGTACAAGTTCCTCCTCTTCAGCTTCACATTCAGCTCCCAAATCATCCCCTTCCCCTCTTTTTTCTAAGTCTTCCGCCTCTGTGTCTCTAGGACCTGCTGGTACTCCTTTGAATTCTTCTTCTGCAGTTCCCCATCCATCTTCTGCCTCTTCTTTTTCTACTGTCATGTCATCTTTCTCCTCTTCATCGTCAAAACCTGCAGCGGACTCTAGTCATTTTATGCTCCCTCCTTCATCATCCTCACAGCGGCCTCCCTACTCTCAGTCAGATGAAACGAAGGACAAAGGCTCACTTCAGCTGACACGGACACAGATGCAGCTAGGCTCTCGACCCTCACAGGGTTTGCTTGCTGTGGACTTTCAGACACACACATCTCAGACAGACACACGGACACACACAGCAGTCGACACACAGGATCGAACAATCACAGACACAAGGATACTCCCAGAGACATGGACTCACTGCTTGGACTCCAGGACTTCTGCAGACATGCAGATACGTCCTCCACCAGACACCACGAGGCAAGGAATTTACATGCAGCAATACACACCCCAGCACCTTCCGCCTCCTCACCTTCCTCACTTTCCTCCCTCTTTCTCCACTCTTCTCCCACACTCCAATCTCCCTCACAGACCTCCAGGCCTTCCCCCAAATCCTCTCTCTAATCCTTCCTTCCCCACACAACCGCAGACTCTAAACTCGTTCCTCAGTCAAACGGCGCCGCCACACTCAGTTCACATGAGCCAGCTTCACATGCACCAACCAAACATCACCACACAGTCTCAGACGTATTTCCAGCCTCCACCCCAACCAAACCCTCCGCTCACCAGCTCGCAATCTTTCCCACCTCATCTATCACACCCGCATCAGTTTGCCAAAACCTTCTACCCCCCTCAGCACCCTGGCTTCTCCCCTCACCCCTTCCTCCCCCCTCAGTCTTTCCTCTCACAGCCACCTGGCTCCTACCCCTTACAACCACAATACCAAACCTCAGCACCCATGCAGGTTCAGCTCCCTCTCTCACAGTCTTTCCCTCATCCACCCCCTCCTCCTTCATCCTCCCCACCTCCCCCTCCTCCTCCTCTCCCACCTCTTCCTCCCCCAAAGCATGATGAGGAACAGAAGCAAATTTTCTAGTAAGTTTTGTATATATTGATGATGTTTTTAAACGACTGTACATGTATAGGGTTTTATTTTGGTTGTGTTGTTGTTAAACGATGTACAAAGGAAATGAGGAGGACAGTAGAGCGTATTGGTTTTCGACACAGTATCATAGTTTATTAAGCAGAGTGGGACTTAAAATATCCCAGACTCACGCTGGAATGAACTGGCTTAGATTGTACTGATGCTTCGGTTGTGCACAGAATATATTTTATTTACTGGCAGTCATTGAAAGGTGCATTCTTTTTAAGAAGAGATTATTCAGACTCATGATTCAAATGAGCCCTAGTCTGCCAAACTGCTGTCTGGTTGTTTATTGAAGTGAGCATAACCCTGTTGGATTATCCATGAGCCATCAGATGTAGGAAGAAAATTGTGTCAGATATTTATATAAAAAAAAGGTCATGGCCTTTTGTGAAACTTGCAGCTAATGCTTCCATTTTTGTGGCTTTTTACTAGTATGTTCTCTGTGCCCAAGACTGTTTCTGGAATAACGATGGGTCACGCAGTGATATTATACAATGCAGTGGTGTATTCACTACATTTTCTCTATGGTATTGTATTGATACATCAATACACTATATTCCCTAATATTGTATTTTGAGCAATAATGCTCTGCAATAATCTGCTGAATATAGAACTGGATTTTTTTTTTATATTAAAATGGTGACAGTAAGCACCAGTGCTTCAAATTTAACACAATAATGTGGAGTCTAATTATGAGATATCTGACTGATTCATTTATTGCAGTGTTATATTGCCGAACAAGAATGTTATTGCAGTTTAGTGCTGCTAATCTAAAGGAAACCCCATGTCAATTTTAAATCAGTATAGTAAGCTAGAGTATGCAGTAGTACTGCATTTAATCAGGCCTTTGAAAGAGTCACAGTTTAAAGTATTGAGGTTGTCTTGCACCTGTTGCCCTCAACACCAAGGCTAGAGCTAACATTATACAGTCCAACCAGTACTGCAGTATTGCAGCTGACGTTAGGCTTATCACAGTAATGTGTTATCAAAACAATGATGACAAATGCAACTGTCATACAGCAGCAGGAGTCAATCTGTAATCTGTAAACTTTGTCAGTCAGTGCTGAAAGAATTGTAGACATGTAGCAGCATAGCACCTATGCAGATGTAAGGGCAAAATCGACCAGTCTCTTCTTATGTTGCTGGTTGGGCTCTATAATCTGCTGTTGTAGTGTGTTTGTGGGAGGCGTACCAGGTTTCCTAACTTTGTAATCAAAGTACACACTGGCCAGCAAAGGAAGAATTTGACCTTCAGAGTCTCAGGAAAACACGTTCAGGACAATTTATCCAGCTACTTAGTAACACCTGATCCACTGGTTTCACTGGACAGTGAAATATTAATCAGTCTGCAACATCATTTCAGTAAATAAGCAGCCAAATTAAGAGTTAACCTTCGATCTCAAGTCATCTAGATTCAAAGAGCAATATCATACAGCTGCAGCAGGTCAAGACAGCCCAGATGTGACTCTACTGCACTTTGTGATAAATATATCAACTGCTGTGTAAATGCAGTTGATGTGACCTTCAGAGTATCAACAGGGCGATTTCAGGTTCTTCCAAGACTTTATTGCATTCAGGCCTCAGAGGTTGTATGATACTTCTTATTCTCTATGCTCTAAGACACTTTGGAAACAGATGGTACACTGTTGAGAGATCATTCCCAAAGCACTATTTATCTATTTACCTGAAGTCCAGTCTCTACAGCATGGAGCATCCTGTCTATAAAATGTTTATCAACCAGGGACTGACGTGACCTCCTCTGATTTAAAAGTACAATGAGTTATTGAGAGGCCATGAAGGGTATACATTTCAGCAGATATCTGAACTCTTCTGCCTCAGTGCATGTCCCACAGTTGTGGAGAGAAACTTCGTGTCATCAGTGTCTTGATTTTTACTGTCAATGTTGGAGTACAGCCCACTTGCTAATGTAGCCCACAACATTTCCCCCAGTGCCTGTTCTTAACTGTGAAATACTAAAAGGTCCAGAGACGCACAGTGAATGAGTTCTGTTCTTTCATATGACTCTAGGAGTCTGGAAAATGAGAGCAAAGCCTTAAATTGGTCTCAAAAGTGAAAAGTCTCCAAATATCTTGTGGTCTGAGTCAAGATGGCTCAGAGGGATGATATCCTAAAAGCAGGGTTGTGTTTTTTATGATTAGCTTCACCGCAAGCCTGAAAAATCTTGGAAAATGAAAGTTAACGCCTTAGCCTGTTTTTATTTTTTGCCTCAAAAAGCCTCAATTTCAGAGGCAGAACTCTTCGCTGTGTGACTCTAGGGAGAGCAAGGTGATAATTAAGCACTTGATACCAGTTGTAAGGCGCTCTGCAGCTCTTTTTATGTGTTTGGGTTTTAAAATGTTACACATGACAGGAACTTCTATATTTTTTGTACAAATGTGACAAAATTTATGGTTGAAAACAAAAAGGTCCTCAGTGGCTCAGATTGTTTTCACAGAGTTTATTTATCTCAAGTTTTTGGTTTGTTTTCTATTTTATTTCTGTTATTTTTAAATGTCAGCACTGTAGTGTACATAAGAAGTTTTGTAAAGAGGAAAAACTTGTAGTGTGGTTTCTACTTTAAATATGAACCTAGCTAATAAAAGGTTCAGTGTATGAAAATGCTGGGGTCAGAACTGATTCTTCTTTATCAGGCAGATCTCGGGATCAGAAACATCAACATTGTCTCCAGCTAATTCCTTTGGCTTCTTCCAGGTGTTCTCCACCAGCTTCCAGGCCAGCATCCTCATTCATTCAACAGAGCTTTTGTCCAGCTTACCTCTAACTCAGAGGCCTGACCCACCTCAACTGGCTTCTCTCAATGTGGAGAAGCAGCAGGTCCACTCAGGCCTCATCCAGATTAACTGTAACAACTGTCTCCTAGAAAAGGGTGCTTTACCTGAAGGAAGCCACCCTTTTCTAGGAGAGAACTATCATGGTCACGTCATTTCAGCTCCAAGCTACTGATAATATGATCCTAGACAGACTTTAACTCATATTTTCTGGTGACCTGTCCTGACAGACATGACCACATAATCACATGTTGATTCTTTAATCTGTAAAATCACAGTTTGCATGTATCCTAATTGAAGCACAAGTATTTTTATTTATGAGAGAATTCCTCCACCTCTGTCCATGTATACCTGCCTGTAGTTTTTCTCTGTCGTTATGTGAGCCACCCACTCACTGCAGTCTGCAGCAATGAGATCAGCAGTTTGAACGGACCAGATATGAGCAGACAACCCTATACACACACCATAATGCAGCAGCCCCATAATTCAGGGCTGGTGTGTGTCAGGTCGCATACAGCTCAAACCAGACTTTTCCCTCTTCTTTTTCCCCCCCTCCTTTCATGCCAGAAGAGCTCAGCTGACCTTTGCAGCATGTGAGTGGGAGCAAGACAGGAAGTTGGAGCGGAGACAAAGAAGTGATTTTTGGAGGGAATACTTGGAGGAAAAAAAACTTACTGAGCTGAACTGCATGAATGAGTCCACACAGATTCACATCTGAAAGTTACGATGGACAAATGATTCTGACAAATCACCAGTGGAGTGAAGTACTCAGATCCTTAAATACTTACACAGAAATGAAGTAAAAGTGCTATCAGGCATATTGTTTATAAACACTATTATTTCTTTTAGTCTCTCATATTTTCAAAACAATCAAGTTTCATTCTACTCTCAGTTCCTGTAGTTCCATTTCAGTGCAAAAAGGCTAAATCATTACACTGTTACATAACTGCGAGACAGATTTGTGTGTGCAGTCAGAGGGGCTGAAGTGTCCTTAAAAGGGCACACACACACTGCTGCTGCTGGCTCTTTAGCTGTTTAACAGTTCATTTCAGGTCACGTCCCAGCGGGATTTTCCCTTAACCACAATACTTTGTTTTGCAGATTCTGCAAATAAAGTCCTCTTCAGCTTATACTGCTACTAAAATGGGCACATAAGACGTATGTAAATCAGTCATTTATTATAATTACGACACATGCGTGCAATTTCAAAACATGTTCTGTTCAATGTAGTGCAAAATATTGTGTATTTTAATCAATCAGTGGCACTAAATAAAACTTTGACCTTACATAACACCACCAAACACTGCCTTCTGATGAGCTCTGTGTGGAAGCAGCCTAATAATTAAACCTAATAAGCAGCAAGAATGTTATTAAATTCATTTGAACACACACACAATGCAGAGATTGTGATCCAAATGTTAGTACACAGGAAGAGTTTGGAACTCGAACTTTGGCCTCTGGACATGAGGCCAAGGGCCCATGATGATTTAGTACAAAAGAGACCTTAAGTATTCCATTCCTTTGTGTGCCTGCAGCCTGACTTGTGCTAAGTTGGTGAAAATTGGTCACAATAACTCAGGAAAGAAGAAAACTGTACACTTTTACACAAGCTGCTGTTGTTGCATACAACATACAGTAAAAATAAAACAATACTGAACTAATGAATAATGAACTAATGAATGGAATGAAATTTTTTTTCCAGTGTTTGATTCACAGTAGTCTCACAGATACAGTTGCTCCCGTATTTTAAGAAAATGCTTTTTTTAAGCAACAAATAAACTGATTCACTAGCAGCTTCTTTGACACACATGAGGGGTGACTGATAAGTTTGTGGCCTAATGCTTAAGTCTCTTCCTACATTTATGCCACATATGGATCCCTTTTTTGTAGAAGTTGATGCACTTCGACAAAGTGATGATGACATCATCCCTGTCAAAATGGCAATCAATGAGCTCTGTCTTGAGAGAAGAGGTAGTGATCTTAAGGTGCTTAATCAGGTGAATATTTTTGCCACTTCAAACTTTCTGCATGACAGCAAGAGCTGTATCTCTTGCTACATCAGGCCATAAACTCATCTATCACCCCTTGGACAGCAGATCCCAGCTCTGCCACTGACATCTGAACACCTATGAGTTTCACTTCTACACAAAGTTTCCTGCACTTATAGGCTGAGATGACGATTTGTTGTGTTAAGCCTCTCTTCGTTCAGGAAAAATGTTCAGCCCCAGTTCCACCAGCGCTCCCAGCAACATGGTCCACAGCGGAATGCACACAAGCGTCAACTTCACATCAGCCAGTTTCTCCAGCTTGGCGCACAGTGTCAGGCAGAAGCCCAGCTTCAGCAGCATGGCCGTCAGGTACCAGGTACGCAGCCGAAGGTCTGGTGAGCCGTTGCGTGGGTCGTACCCAGGCTTGCAACGGCCAGCCATCTTGATGGCAAGCATGAGGATAAGGATGCCGTCAAAGACCCAGACCGGGAGGAAGATGAGGAACCAATTCCACTGCACCTGGAGAGAGGAGATGAAAAAGAAGATGGAAAGTCACACAAAAACAATTTCACCCACAGACTACTATGAGGTTAGAGACAAACAGTACATACAGATTAAATACAGCCACAAAATTTACAGTTAATTAGCTTAAGAAAAATACTAAATTGGTGGCTAAATAGGACAATAAAGCTGTTACCTTCCCATCCAGTTTGAGCACCAGCATGATGAGGAAAACCAGGGTGAAGACCCAGGTCAATAAAACCCTCTGAGCCAGAGACATCTCACTGACTGGACACACACAGAGGAGGAGACACACACAGAGGAGGAGACACACAGATCCTACAGAAGACACAGAAAAACACAAGAGGTAAGAAAGTGATGATGAATGTCATTTTAGCATGAACTGCTACAAAAAAGAGCAGATATCTAATTAGAATAACCATTAAAATACATGCCAGTTCTACTAACGCTAACAACATTAAACACAATGTGGCTAATAATAGCTACAACTTCTATGAATTGCTGTTTTTCATTCATTGTTTGGTTAGTTAGCAAAGGCAGCTAGCTATTACAACATAGTAGCATTTTGCTTATCGGTTAATTTAAAACGTTTTTACACTTACTTTACTGTTTTAGTAGATGGGTGGTCAACATCTTCTCCTTGTGTGCCACATATTAATATTTACATAATGTTTCTGACAATAATTACAAACAATCGTGACGGTTATCAATAGCAGACGGAGGGATTTTGGGTCCGTTATCTGCTCCTGCTTGTCCCGCCCATCTTGGCCACCATGAGAGGCTATTGGTTGGGATTTTGTGTACGTCACTTTGGTTTGACGTCCATCACGCTGGGGTCTAAGCGTAAAGATTGTTGCAAAGGCGCAATAATGTTGTGACTCTTTCCTGTAGTGGCGTTAAATGTCCACTAGAGGTGAGTAAAGTTCCGTCTATTTCTCTATGTGGTTGAGATTACAGTTATTTTTCTGTGCTGCTGCATGAAACAGTGGCATTTGTGATCTTATTATTTGCTTTTATCTTCTTCGTTTGGGTGATATATAACGGCCGAGCCTTCTTTTCGGCTTATTTGTCGTCGATTAGGCTTACTGGTTTGAAAAAAATGCAATGTCGCCTTTATACGATAGCTTACGGTGGCGGGGACTAGAGTAGTATTTTTACAGTGAGCGACAGAAAGGGAAAAGCTAAAATGCTTCAAACATCGGTGAGCAGACGCTCTCAGCATCTCCTGTAGACAATGGGTACAGCTCACTTCAGTCTAAATAACGTTTAACGCACAGCTTAGCTCTGTGTGGAGAATCGGAGCAGCCGTCGCAGTTGAGGAGGTAAGACTGAGCAGCTGCATGGAGCGTTTGGACAGCAGTAATCAGGGTTTCAGTGGTAAAGTCAGCTGTGTGGGCTCTTTGTGCCCGCCGGTAGCTCACAGCTAACCGTGTAGCATGTCATAAGCTAACAGCAGCAGAATTTGAAGGAGGAGGAGAAGAACTGTCTGTGTGTGTTGAACCATGAAAATCCAAGTACATGCTAGCTAGCTACAAAATTAGCTGTAATAACAGCGCTGCACGGGTTATGTCCTCTTCTGGACTGTTACTCATATGCCGAAAATCTCCTTCAACAAACATACATCTTATAAAAAATAGCCTGTACTTTACTTTAACTATATATGCACCATAACAAACATCTACCCCCACCATTTTCACTCTTTTAAGTAATTAACTGTTACATGTTTATTTTGAATGTATAGGCATGCTTCCTACATACTATAAATAACCAGATTTCAACATGAACATTAATCTTTAAGGTAAAATATCTGCATACATTTAAACGTGTTGACTTTGCTTAGGCTGTCTGATTGTGTGTTATTGTTGTCAATGTTTCAAAGAAATTGCAACCTGAACGTGAAGTTAGTTAATCGTATTCTGGTTTACACAAGACTGGATAAGGTCTTGCTTTGATAAATAAGGATTTCTTTTCTCATTTTATTGTATTTTTGAGTACTTTTACAGAAATCAGCCTTTCTGACAGCAGTGCTGTTGTTTCATGTGAAGGCTATAACTTATGCATGATCAAAACCAGGATGAGACTTTTGTTGTGTCTAGATGTTTTTCAACTGATGCTGACAGGTTATTTCTGGGTTAATTTCCAGGCAGTTGTGGAAATTCATAAACTCAAAAACAATGTGCAACAGGAAGGTTTTTAGACCAACCGGGTTGCTCATCTTCCAGCAGACCTGTGGTGACTAGTCAGATTGACTAATCCATTTCCTGGATGACTCTGCATAACAGATTAAACTGCGCCGATCATTTTCTTGAGTCTTGATCAAGAAGTAAAATGAGTTCAAAATCCAAAGCTTATGATCATATATAATTATTAACTATTGCCTAATCATTTAAGCTTCATTTCCACTCCACTATCCCTAATTTTTATTACAATTATCTTGTGTCACTGAGGGGGAACTGTGGCAGGCCTCAGCAGGCGGTCGGGCTCACAGTTTGGCAGGCTGTCTGATTATCCAACATGTTTACCATCGAGCCTCTCTGTCTGTTCCACCGTCTGACTGACACTGTCACCCACATTTGCCTCTGGCCCCTCAGTTTAACCTCACACAAAACCTATATCTGTTATTAGTCGGTATATGAACTTGTATACTGAAGCACCAGAGCAGATCAAATCACATGTGACGCCTGCTGTTGTGTTTAAATTCCAGCCTTGAGTGAACATGTTGTTAAACTTGCATGTGGTCACGTATGCTGGTTAGACATGTAAAGCAGGACTAAGGACTACTGTTTCTAAAAATGAAACTTTAGGAACATTACTGTTGCCTAACAACAAAGCTCACCTCAGATGTGTTATTATTATTTCTGCATGTCATAGAGCTAGTTTTAAATCCTTTGGAGGTGCTCTGTTGTGCCCTTCAGCAAGGCACTTGACACTAGAACACTTGCAAATGTGTGCAAAGCAACAATCTGTTTACCAGTTGCTGACAGAAGAGAGCTGAGCGCTGATATCACCTTTTCTGCATGTGTGTTACACCCAGCTGCTGTGTACTCATACATGGGATTTAGTGATGTGCTCTTACCACATACCTGCACTGACACACACACACACACACACACACACACACACACACACATAGCGTATGGAAATACACAATGCACAAGGATTTAAAGGCAGTGATTGATTGCCTGCTGGGCCAGTGGTACTTGTCTATCTTTAGAGGTGTCACTTGCTGCATTGAAATCAGTGCACAGTGGTGTGTGTTTTGTGACCTTGTAGCATCCACACACTGCTGCTCCCTCTACTTTTTCTCAGACGATGTGTTGCCTTTTGTGTGCGCAGCTTGAATCTGCCTGCAGAGCTGGTTACATCATCAGCTGCAATGTAGTTACATCACACACTAGACTGCCATATCATCTTGTGTTACAGCTGCGGGATGCACTGTGAGGGGGGGGGTATAACTCATAGAAAAATAGCCACCGCAGTATTGACTGTGAGCAGAAAGGTCACAGAGAAAGGTCACCAGACGAGCTCTATTATACTGGTTCGGCTGTGCTGCAGGAGAAGTGAGGAGGCTGTGATTGATTGCATTAATGCGATCATTCCAGATGAACTCGCTTGGAAAGCAGAGAAGAGGCAGGCAGTGACAACAAGTAAGAAGACTGGCGGTTTCCAACAGGCAATGGACATCCTGTTTGAGACAATCGCTCTTTAATATATTACTATCAGATCAATTTATTCAGCTTGTGTGCCATCTGCAGTAGGTGTCACATGGACATTTAAGACTTCACATTAATGTATTATTATTGTACATGATAAAAACTAATTCCATTTACTTTTTAAACGTGTTCCTGAATCAATAGTCTGAACACAATGGAAAGCAGAAAGACAAGGTATTAGCTTTCATCATCAATTTGTCGCATTTCAAGTCTTTCAAGGTCTGTGGGTTATTTTTAGAAAGGTGTATTAGGACAAGCCATTCCTGCTCTCATTCGGTTAAATTGAGGTGTTAGAAATGGCACAATTACAGCATGCTCAGGACGACATTGAAAACCTTAGAAAGTTGATACAGTCATTGGTCTGAATGACCACAAAGAATCCTCTGTTTCTTAAAGTGCTTGTTACTCGGTCTGAAGTGTGATTGTCCCTGCTCGAACGCACTCTGAACTGTCTCCGCTTCTTCTGTTTCTCAAATGTTCAGCTCCTGCCTTAATTTGGCTGTGAGGACGCAACATTAGTCAGCTCCACGGCCCAACCAGAGGTGAGCCCTGTGTGTGTGTGTCTGTGTGTGAATTTTTTGTGTGTTTACTAGCCAGCAGCCTCCACAAACTCCACACAGACTGTTTTTGTCTGCTGCATGCTTCAACACCCTTGTCCTGTTGCTGTGAGGGCGTCAGCTGCCTACCTACACAAACATGCACACATATAGACACACACACACACGTGTATATATATATATACACATACACACATATACGTAGGAAGTGCCTGCTTTTTGCTTGGACAGCAGTTCATGTTCACTAAGAAAGAGACAGATGAAGAAATGTGAGACTGCTTAAAAAAAAACATACTTCCCTCTTGAGTTGTGCACACCAGAAGCAAACACATTTTTTTAAACGTGTGTGTGTGCAGACTGGACTGTGAAGTGAAGATAGTCTACAGTCAGCAGCAGTAGTGTGTGTGTGTGTAAGTTCTTCCAGTTTGTCTGTGGTTGCTGGTTTCCGGTTCAACAACTAGCCACAAACATAGTTTCTATGTTACCATTCTGTGTTAATGACTTCTAGCAGGATTGTTTTGCATTAAATTTTATTCCGTTTTCATTTGTTTGGTTCTTCTGAATCTGCAAATCTTGGTGTCAGTGACCCAGACAGACATATAAGGGCACCTATTTTTGTCTTAATTTAAGAATCACTTCGATATCGGAATAAGAGTTTAAATTAAAAGTAGATGCGAGTCATTTAAAACAAGAATCTGATTCCTAGAGAAAAGTACCATACTGTGTGATTGCTGAAAGCGTTTGCAGCCTGCGACAGAACAGTTCCCATGTAGGGATATTAGGGACTGAAACACTGACCGTACACTTAGTGAAGAACCTGCCCTACCACCTGCCATCAAACAGACAGTTGGAGTTTCTCTAAGTACACTTATAATAAGTGAAAGCAAGGCTTCAACCTTCTGAATAAATATGACCTCACACCGTTCACAGAATTAAATTCACACTACACTGATCTTCTATCTATTGTCATGCCATACGCCCTCTTCCCTGAGCGTTATCAGCTTGTTAGGCCAGGTAACTACGACTGTGCTCACAATTTGCAATACAATTGCATTGTCAACCTTTTCTGTGTGACGTGTGCTGGGTGGGAGGGCCGTATGCACACACTTCTCGCGGAGTATGGTACCTCCGTGCCACCTGTGGAGCGAGTTCTCTGTTCTCGTGGAGAATGTAACAAGCTTAAGCGTGCCTGTAAATGACATCAACATAATCAAAAACAGAAGGGAGGACAGCTTCTGTAATCACTCAGACAACATAGTCTGGGAGTTTTGAATGTTATTTTATACACTGTCCATATCATGTAGTAAAGGTTTTAGAAGTTTAAGATTGATCAACACAGCTTAAACACATGCTGCAGGTTATCCTGATGAGGAACGTGACTTTTTAACCCCAGATTGATCTCTCTTTTTTTCCCGAGGCTGGATGGATATTAGCCTAATTGGTTGTCTTTGACGTTTAGCTTGACGGAGGTCACAAGGCTGATCAGATGAATCTGTGGCATGGCAGAAATTATGGTTGACTTGTCTTGCAGTTTGAAGTCCGATTTTCTCACATGACTGCTGCCAGAAGGTTTCTAGTGAATTCTAATGAGTTTGTTTTGATGTTTTTATATTAAAGAAGAGAGTTCATTTGACAAATGTGTCACTGTGCACTCATTGAGCCGTGTGTGTGTGTCTGTGTGTCAAGTGTTTGGTGTCACTTGAGATTGTTAGGGAATCACCCTACATGGTGAATAAACTTGATCCCCATCTCTCCCTTAAACCCCCCCTGACACCTTTGACCCATCACCATCAATTGAGCAGCTTCATATTTCCTGTAGACATGCAAATACACACTGCATAGCACACGCGCACACACACGTGCACCCTTGCCCAGCTCAGAGAGGTAACCTGCTCCCGTCATAAAAAATGGAGCACCAAGATAGAGAGAGAGCAGCTAGTGTTACACATCACGAGTTACCAGACTCATGAAGGAGGTCTCCTCTTCTGCTCATGTTTTCATTAGACATCCTGGAGACACATAACACTGCTGACAGTTTGTTTGTAAATGCTCAGGACTGTCTAACCTTATCTGACCACCAGCACCGGCTTCTACAGGTCAAAATTTGTTTTGTGTTCACATGTAAACAAGCAAAATTACAATTTTCTTTTACAGCCACTGTTCTATGCAGCGTTCTACAGAACAAGGCGCAAATGTGTTTGAGTGGATTTAGTTTTGCAGCTATCCACATATACAACTGGTTACTTGACCTAATGGTCTTATTAAACTGAAGCCCTGTTGTGGCTCGTTTCAAACCAGCAATCTCTGCAGATAGGAACATATACAGTTGCGCTCATGAACTGACCTTAATTTGTCTTTGATGTGCTCTGCTGTGCTCAAGCCTCTTCTGTAGAATACTTGAGGTCTAAAAGGAAAAACCCAGGTCACACAACATTGAAAGGTCATAGAAGTCGATGCTCGAGGCACAAAGTCGGCTGAAATGTGAAGTGTGGCAGAGTTCACTAATTGAAACCCTTTCTGAAACTAATACATTTAGTTTTTAATCATTCGAGAACATTAGAGGCCAATGGTTGGTCTCTCATTGCATACTAGTTGCGCTTCACAGTTCTACTTGTTTTGATAATAACTTGTGGCCACCCATCGAAAAAACATACATCTCCACACTGCATCCTATTGCAATGACCTGACATCTGTTTGTACATATTGCACAGGCTAATATTAAACAATATTTAATGCTGTTTTTTTGTGTGTGTTACTGAACTTGACAAAAGATTAAATGACACTGCTGCTATTACGTAATATAAAACAATATGAGACGTTAGTAAAAGAGCAAGTGTGTGTCTGTGTGTGTCAGTCTGTGTCTAATGCGACACAGAACAGTGGTGAAGTGTCAGAGGAGGAGAGCAGGTTGTATAACCACTTCTTGAAGATATTATGAGGCACAATTAAAAAGTTCTCCACATCGTTCTCACACACCCACTTTCCATCAGACACTGTCACAGACACACTTTAATAAGAACCCCGCCCTCACTATGTGTGTATTTGTCTAGTTTTAGGAAAGTACCAGAATACTGAGAGACTAACATGCTCACACATTGCTGCTGAAAGTGATACTTGTGAGTTTTCAGAGAGGAAGAGTTCGCAGGTTTTACTCCTTAACATCTTGCGATGGTTGAAGACAAGATGGCGACTCACAGAGCTACAAATCTGATCCTCCAGACACCGATGATGATAGGGAAGGATGGTCTATCCTTAATTATTAAAACTTGATCTGATACATTTTTATGTTGGATTTAAATGTCAATCAATGCAGACAATAATCTGCATAGTGCTTTTTTTTCTGCTCCATCAAAGGGAACATGGAGGTCTCTCTCACACGCACATACATTCACACTGACTTTCACACAAAAGCAAGAGACATGTTGCTACCTACGCTCAACCGTTTCCTGCTTATGCATAGACACATACACACATATGCACAGTCATGTGGTTGAGAGCCTTCGCATAAACTGGCCTACATAACTCACACTGTCTAACTTGACTTGCTGCCTCTCTCTCTCCCTCTCTCTCCCTCTCTCTTTGTAAATGGGTCAGTTCAGACAGACCACTGGTCAGACAGATTTGGCAAGCCTTGGGGCTGCAGACATTGTGTGTGTGCATGTGTTGTTATCGTAGTTGTCAAATTCTTTGAGAGCTTTGTAATGGGGTGCGTTTGTGGGTGAAGCTCTCTTGTCGATACAAGTTTGCAGTGACCAGAGTTTCTGTGATAAATAACATGAAGAAAGATACATTTAAAAGCTGAAATGATCCTAAATTTTATTGAAATGCAGGGTACAACTCTGCCTTTTTCTTCTTTTTGATTGTGTCTGGATTGTGCTCTTTGTGACCATATAAGTATAATGTCTGTATGTGCATCTGTTGTCTGGGTTCTGTTCCCTTAAATACCCTTCAGGAAACCACAGTGTATTTTGGGAATGCTGCAAATGTGTGGTTGTGGAAAAAATACATGTTATGAAAGAACTATTTCTTCTTGTTATGTTTTCCACCATGAATAATAATGCGTCAGTTTACACCTAATCCTGCGTGTTGGGCAATAATATGCATCTCTGTTTGCTGTCTTTGCCTGATAATGGCTATGCATTGTTGTTGGTGTCTCACTGAGGGCTTTTAAAGGCTTTCCACAGCGAGGATCCACCCGGTTTTTTCTTATCGCTGCCTCTGCATGAGGAAAGGATTTGTGGTCTAGTTGCTAAGAGAGTGAAAAACATCGCTTGTCTCAAACTCCACTAATGACAGGATGTCAGTCCCTTAGGTTCATCTAGTCTGGATAAATGTGGTTTTATCGTTGTTGGTCTTGGTTGTTATTTTGTTGTTGAAGCTGATCAGTTTTATATAGAGGGTTTGTTGTTGCTCTGCAGGGATTAGATGATAAACTGCTTTTATAGTTTACTTCAGTGACTAGGTCACATACATTATAGGATCACATTACCTCATTATGTTAAAATGATACAGCATTAATTGCAGGAACTGAAAGATCAATAACTCAAACAGCAGATTAATCATTGGTTGTGATCGTCCTCACATGTTCTGTGTTGCAGAAATGAAGGGAGACGTGAGTGACGATTGTAATCGTAGACAACGGCTAGAACGAGACTTTCTTCCTGTTACTAAAAGTGTCTTTTGCCTTCGTACACACACACACTGTGAAACCTACACCCCTGCAAATTTATGAGCAGCATGCATGCAGCATTTACAGGTACAGGAGCTGGATTCCTCTCGGTGCATGAGTCAGCTTGTGGTTAGCCGTGTGTGTTTGTGTGCACTCTTGATGTGTAAAAAAAGCAAAAAAAAAACATTCACACTTGGTTTGGGTAGAACATTTTGAACTTCACGTTCTCACATCCTTGACACACTGAGCTTGGACTCACTCCACCACAGCTTTGAGCATAAGGACTCTGACACACACACTTACACCAGTACTCTACAGTTTGATGTGGAGATTTTATCATAGTGTGTGTTGTGGTTTGCTACTTGACAGATACGCTATGTTGCTCTCAAAAGGTCCTGTACTATGATGCTAATTGTGGGAGAACGGACTCTCACTCCTTTACAGCTTAGCACAAAATGTTTTAGAAGTAACGCTTCGGAAACAAAGATGGTGGAATTCACTTTAAGTAAAATATGTGTGGGGTTGACCTGCTGACAGCACAGGCAAGCCTTCACATGCAAATCAGGCTGTCTTTACTGGGACACTTTAAAAAACAAATTCTCGAGTGGACAAGTTAGAACAACAGAGGGGAAATGGTAACATGCTTCTGTAATTACACCTGCAAGTGCTAGTCACCAGTGGAGTTTCTATGCCACTGTTTGCTGTCTTTGTGTTTAGTGAAGATTAGGAGTTTAGGTGCACGGATGTCACAACACTTCTACGACCTTTTTTATATTTGGCTGTAACTTGTTTATTTCAGCTGTCAAGCTGGCTTGATTTTTTTTTTTTTAACCAGCCTCAAGTGGTCCAAAAAGCTGCATTTGCCTCGTTTGTGAGTTTGTTTCCTAAACTGATGAAACTGAAAAACTGAAAGCTCCTCCTGCTGTACACCCTCTGAGTCAGTCTGGCCTGCAGCCGGTGCCCTCTGTCCATCCCACTCACACAGCAGGATAACACTGCACTTATGTAACAGAAAAGAGATGCAAAGAGGCTGAAAGACAGAGCAGGAAGGAAGAGAGGCTGACACGGACAGAGGAGAAAGGAGCAGAGCGGCTAACCACGAAGCCTCCATGTTTTCCTCTTTATAGCTTCTTATTAACCGCATCTACTTCCTATCTTCCCCTGCTACCACTGTGACCCAGGCATTAACACTCAATGAAAGGGGGTAATAAGCCACATTTCAATACCACACATGTTAACAAAGCGTTATAAACAAGTCAGAAATGCATGTTAAGCTGATAAAAAGCAATAACCTTGGCAAAAAATAATGCTGTAATCGTCTGCAGTCTCACTTTTTTGTTATTCTCAGTGTCAATTGACTTTGAAGCTCAGACTTACTAAAGTGGATCCTGTTCAACTTGTGGTTTTTTTACCGTAACGAGCTCACATCACCTCCATCAGCTGACGATCCTGTTACAGCTTACTGTAATAACACACTGACTGTAACACTGACATGCATGCAGGCCTAATGTCAACTCAGGGAAACATTTAGAGTTGTGTGTTGCCTCCAGAGTGTAAATTTATGACCTAAACATTGGTAATCAACTGAAAAGGGTTTCTTTTTTAGATGTTTGTTCTTGTTGCTCGTCCAGATTTGACCTATAGATTTTAAACAATTAGAGAGCTTTATAGGAGTGGGATCAACAGACAGTAAATGCATTTTGACACTTTTGTTGTTATAAACATATGTGTGTTTGGGTAGGGTTCAGTTGTGTCAGCATGCCTTGTCATTTGCGCTCATCATTTCAAACTGTGTGTTTGTTGGGTGTGTTTGTCTCTCAGCTTGTTTTCCTGCTCACACACCCAAATCACTGCAAGGTATTCAAATATGCCATACCCTAAGCCTTCCACATAAATGTGTGTTTTTGTGTCTTTTGATTGTGAAGAAGCTCTAACTACCATGGTTAAGAGTAATAATTATTCCCAACCTGGATTGTGTTTGTTTATGTTATAAGAAGGGTGTCAAGGGAGACCAAAAGTGACTAGTGACTTATTACTAATGTGTGTGAGTGTTTGTGCATGTTTGTCTGGACGGGGTTCTGTGTGTGTGTGTGTGTGTCTGTGTGTGTGTGTGTGTGTTCCTCCCACTCCTTCCCTTCGTCAGATGTCAAGACACACCTGCCTACCAGGTATAACCCTCAGTCCTCCTCTGACTCCTCATTACTCTGTCACTCATGCCGCTCTCTCTCTCTCGCTGTGTGTTTCCAGTCTAAGATGCCCTAGGCGGGGAGAAGGGAAATGTAAATGGCTTCCAAAGTAAAAGATGCTGTGGTGTGGTACCAGAAAAAGGTGAGTTTCTGAACATTTAATTTTTTGCATGCTGACATGCTGGATTTTATATTCATAATGCCTTTGTAATTTTTGCATGCTGCAAGTTATGGTCATTTGTATGAGCTAACTGCTTCTCTTACTGAGCTGCTTTGACTGTTGTTTATCAGTTACTTTTACTTGCAGGTAGGGCTGTGCGATTTGACGATAAATGATCTACGATCTACCAGAACGGACAGATCGTTTTATCGTCCATAGAGCACGTTCTATTAATTGCAGTTCTATGTTCGCGCAGACGCATGAGTTTTTTCACTCGTCCAACTCTCAGTGCTCTTAATGTGAACACGACCAACCAGTGACAGCCTCCCTGTTAGGAAGCTACGGCTGAAAACGAAAAGAGAACGGAGCATCTGGTCCCTAAAATGAACTCCACCTTTATGTTCGGTGCTGTTTCTGCCGGCAGCAGCGGCGCGTCTTCTGTGTGTGCGCGCGACGTGTGTCGCAGTGGAAGGGCCGCGTGTATTCTAATGCTACGAGCGCGTACGCGCCACCTCTCTAAACATTACCAGCTCGTTATATTCAGGTTCGCTGCTGTTGTGCCGTCAGCAGCTCTTCTACACCTGTGTGTGTGTGTGTGTGTGTGTGTGTGTGTGTGTGTGTGTGTGTGTGCAGTGGGAGGGCCACGTGTGTACATCAGATGCAGACAGAGGCAACAGCTAATGACGTCACCAAACAATAACGCAGGCATTTGATGAAGAGGCTCCATATGAGGACTCTAGTAAACGGTGGACAGAGCTGACAGCAGCAGCTCCGTTTGTCCTTAGATATGATTCCCATTAAAGTTTGATCATTTGTTCTAAATCACATTGAACTTTAAGAGTTACTTAAATCTCAATACTGTATTTATTGTTTAACCTTAGGAGGCACACTTCAGTCTGTTTAAATGACTGTTGAATAATACTTTACAGAACTACATTAGTCTTCTTTTTAACCTATTTGAAATAAAACTTTATTTTGTTCTGTAATTGTTATTTAAATTTTCATGTTTATTGAAATCTAATACTGAGTGCACGTTATCAGAGTTGTTGTTTGCCTTTAAAATCTACTGATAGTTTTTGAGAGGTGACAGAGCAGGCTACCTGACGTCATTTACACAGAAACATGCAAATTAGTGTCAATGTAAAAACAAATTGTGATAAAATCGTGATATTAAATTTTTGCCATATCGCCCACCCCTACTTGCAGGACATTTTGTATCCTTAAAAAACCTACTATTGCTAGTTTTGAATGTTTGAGAACAATATCAATATTTAAGGCTTAGGAATATCTGATCTGATGAGTGGAAAAATGCTTCCATAATATTTTGTGCAACAGAAATGGTCCTGTCTTGTCTGTAGAAGCACTGTTATGTTGTGTTGAGTTACTCAGATTTTGTGTATTTTTGCCATTGAAACTGCTATGAATGTACATCATTATGTTTCTATGAAAGAGGCACAAATTATGGCAATCCATTATTGTTTCTTGATATTACATTGTGTACTCCTTGATAACAGCGTTTTTGATGATGACCTCCTGTCAGCAGCAGCAACAGGGTTCGGCACAGTCTGAAACCAGGCTGGTGTTGTGTGTCATCTTGTTCCATAGTCTCAGATATCAGATCCTCTGCTGGACTCCCGCATTGCTTCTCCCCTGCCCCCCATGCAGCTCTCAGCTTACATCTGCCCTCACAAACCCGTCTGCTGGCCTATTTCCTGCATATTTTTTTTGCCTTTTATCTGTCTGTGTGTGTCTGACTGTCCTGCACCTGCCTGATAGAGACATCAATACAAGATTTCACTGGAGTTGGATCACACTCGTATCAAAAGATATGAGGTCCAGACTGAAAACAATCTGTCTATGACAAATTACAGAGGCAAGAAGTAGCTGCTTCATTTGGATTTTAAATTGAATTGAAGATTACAGCCTAGAAAAGTTAAATATAGGCAGATTAAAAAGATGAAGGTTTATTTGGTCTCCATACATAATTCCCTGTAGCGGTGTGTAAAGCTAAGCTTGTCTGGGCAGTCACACCCACCAGTGACAACAGCTGCTGAGTCATGTATGAGTGAACCTTTTTTAGAAGCGATCACACCCGTCCTGTGGCCTTCTTTGTCTCTGAGGTCTCCTTTAGGCGAGTTAAGTGTTTTTTTTCTCTCTCCTAAACATCTAAAGGTTCTGCATTAAATGTCAGGGTTTTTTTCTGAAAGATGTCTTAACCATGGTCGTCATGCCTCTGCTGTGTGAGTCACAAATGGGCAGGATGGACGTATTCATCTCCATCAAATCTCTTAATTGTGTCTGTCATCAATAAAATTGGACCACGCCAAATTGGCAAGCCTCAAAAGGCAAAAATCAGTTTGTTGCAGCTTGTTTTTTTGTGTCTGGCAAGGCACTGGCTTTTCTAAGAAAACAACAGGGTGTGCGTCCTGCTGGCATTAATAAACACCTGAGTACAGAAGCGCTGAACTGCCACAGTAGAAAAAAAAATGTAATCACTATCTCGTTATAACGTCAAATGCTATCACGTTATAACGACATATTATCTCGTTATAACGAGAAGGAAGGCGAAGTTGATGCAGTTTGTACCCATCGAGCCTTCTGTGTCCTTCCAGCTGATCGATGAGAAATGAAGCTACCTCCAGAGGGTCGGTCTCATTCTTTCTTCTGAACAGTCCCATGCATTTTAAAAACCTTCTGAGTGTCCGCATACTGATCACAGTATCGTCCACTGTGCGCAGTAAGGACAGAATCTCCCCATGACTTAATCCAAGCATGAAATAGAACTTAATTAAATCTTGTAAATGTTTCATTTTCCGATGTGAGCAGCAAACCGGTTAGGTTAGGCTACTTATAAACAGTTAATTTTTTATTACAGCAATAAAATGTATCTCGTTATAACGAGATAATATCACGTTATAACGAGATACGGTGTGACGTTATAACGAGATAATATGTCGTTATAACGTGATAGCATTTGACGTTATAACGAAATAGTGATTAATTTTTTTTTCTACTGTGGCAGTTCAGCGCTTCCGTACCTGAGTTCCTGCCAAATGATCAAACAGGAGAGTGTTTTCGGTATCGGTTTGATGCATTTGCCATGATTTTATTGTGATAGAAGCAAAGTATTGACTATTGATTGGTTTGGTTTTGTTTATCAATTTTAAGATTTGGCTTCTCACACCTCTGGGGATTCTGTGGATTGTTCAGTTTTAGTTGCTGCTTTACTTTCTTAAAGTCTAAGAACAGGAATAAATAATGAATTGCAGTCACAGTTTAACTTGAAGAAGGGACATATTTCAGAGAAATAGTCCAGATTGTCAAAGAGTAGCTCGGTTAAACCAAATCTGACATCTCCAGCCTCTTTACCCCTCAGGCAGTTGTGTGCCTGAGTCACAGCTATGTCTGGAGACAGGCTGCAAATAGACTGTTTGTGTGGGGGCTGCTTTTTTTTTTCACTCTCACCACGGTGCCACGCCAGGCCCATATCACCGTGTAGTCTATATCTGCCACGGCGCCAGAAGGACTTTCCTTTTTTTTTAAGTCTGACACAGTGTTTGTTGTTGCCAAGCCAGAGACGGTAGCCAGTTTCCTGTGGTGATTATTTATTGTGAGCATTTTGCTATTAAGCGTACCCCATATGACTGCGTTGATGGTGACATACTTGAACTGTAATTATCAGCTTCAGCTTTGTTTCTGTGAGAGCTTTAGGCTCTATTTTAGGCTGTGAGAAGTGGCACGGTTCATGTTTTCGGGATGTAGGCAAGAGTTTACTTCTGACCGCTAAATGTAGCTTTTCCCATCAGAGACACACACATACACACCTGTCCAAGCTGAAAATAAACCTTACACACACTCTACAGCGATGGCTTTCTCTCTCTCTCTCTCTTTGCTGCCATGGTCACACAGGAAAACACAGCAGAGGGGTTAAACAGTATGCCATCACCAGCTGTCTGACCCAAATTTTTTCCACTGTCACATATCATTTTTTTTAGGTTAGGTTGTTTGAATATATTTTCATGTATGTCACTAAAAAGAGATGACAACTGCTTTGTTGTATAATTTATGTCATAAATTAGGTCCCTAAAGGAGCCCTATTCTAGATTACTTTATATTCGTTCTCACAGTTTTGTGGACTCCGAAGTGAAACTTTCTCATTTCATTATTCGCTCAACAGGTTTTTTTTTTAAAAAAACACTGAACTGAAAGTGTCCCTGCGTATACAGTGCACACACTGCTGTCACTGTGCGCTGTCATTTGAGACACATCGGTGGTTAATGGCTGCGTCAAAGCTGACCACACCTAGGCATGTCTGTGTAAATATGTGATTCCCACAAACAGGTGAGGTGTTTTCAAGCTGAGAAGGAAGAGAGTGAATCAACAGTTTACAGAGCGATAGAAATAAAAGGAAATATTTGTTTATGATTGAGTGCAAAATGAGCTACAGCACATAAGCCCCTTTCACACAGAGTGCACTAAAATGTGGCACACATAGAATAAACCAAGCCAATATTCCATCAGTGGAGGTTGATGTTTTGTGCAGCATGCTTTCGATTCAGTGTAAAGGCTGCCTGTACCTCTTTAACTTCCCACCAAATGTATAGATATATAATGTTTCATAGCTTTCATAAATATACAGTAGGTGAAGTGGAACAAAGGTGTAAATATCTGAAAACCCAATTTATGTCTTTGTCGAGCCACATGTTGTATTAGTCACAGCAAAATGTTGAAAGGTCGGGAAGAATAGTTTTGTTCTGCTCAAAGTGACATCTGTGCTTTAAATTTACAGCAATAAAAAATGGAGAAACTGAAGAAACCAACACTCGCCTGTCATTACCTTGTAAAATCTATTTATGTAACACACAAAGCAACAGTGGCATTTATGTGCAGTCAAATATGTGCAGTCAAATTTCTGTTCACTTATATTTTATTTTTAGCCCTGCTGTAGTTTCCTCCAGTTTCTAAGAGATTTATTGGTGTTCTTCCTCTTCCTGGTAATTGCTAGTTGGTTGGTGTTGTCTATTTAATGTTGGATTTTCAAAGCAGTTTTTGTCCAAAAACTGCTGCATGTTGTGGTTGCATAGCCTTTTGATAAACATCTAAATGACCCTGCAATCCAGAATCATCAGCAGTATCAGATAATTCCCTTGCTTGTCTGTCTGTAGACGTACACTCCACCATAGCTCCACCTTATCTCTGTAAAGCAGCATCTGTGCATGTGCGCGTGCCCCCGCTTAATACCCCCTTCATTGCAGAGGCAGTTGTTATATAACTCCCCCCAGCCCCTCCTCCTCCTTTCCCTGGATCATACCTCCATCCGTCGCCATGGTGACACTAGCATTGCAGCAGCAGCACACTTAGCCTCATCAGCCTCCCTCCTGGTGCACGCTCAGCACCTAATTTGCTTGTCAAATCTTTATAGTCAGTAATTTCCTTCTCGGTTTAATTCTAAGAGTATTTCACCTCTTCTAATCTTTTTTTTAAATTATTTTGACTTAAAAGCAGAATAATAATGTATAAAGTAAGAGGCGGGCCAACAAAGATGGTGTAATTTAAGTGTTATCAATTTTAATTTGTAATGGAGCGAACATGGTGTGTGCGTGTCTGTGTCTGTGTGTGTGTGTGTGTATATGTGGAGATAGGAGGATTTACAATGCTGTTAATTCCACCCCATCAGACCTCAGTTACAGCACAACTTCATGATGTAACGACAGGTGTGTTTCTGTGTGTTTTTGTGTGTCCTTTTATCATAACTACTTTCCTCCTCATCTATACCCTCTCTACCTTTATCTTTCTCTGCTGTAGTCTGGTCATGTTTGCCCTCTGGCTGTCCTCCACATGCACTCATAACATCCTCTCCACCCTCTTGTGTGTGTGTGTGTGATTTTTGATAGTGGCTGAGTGGCGTGGAAAATTATCTGTCAGTCCAAATGTCACAGTCAGTAAGTCACTCAGTCAGATGTCGGATTCAGGGCTGTCCAGCGCTCAGAAAAGACTGCTGTTCTTCAGTGGTGGAGCCTGAGGATGCACTTTTGTCTCCTGCAAAAAAAAAAGGCAGTTCTAAGGTTTCAGCAGTGTTAAAAGACAGAAAACGTACAGGTCTGCAGATCTGTTCAGCCTGTTTTCAGAGGCTTCGCCTTCTCTACTCATACACCCTCCTCATTTTTATACTGAGTTGACAAAGTGTCGGCCAAATTTTTACATTATTGAAATAGGTTTTCAGAAGCTTCCATCAATCTGGACAAAAAATGATTACATCTGGGTTTTGACTGTTATTAACAAGCGTTTGATTATTGCGTGATCGTCTGCATGTTAAGTTTTACTGTGTTGAATGTAGAGTGGAATGTGGATCAGAATGTGACCTGCAGGATGGCGGAGTCATGACGGCCACATGCTGCAGAAGATGTCAGTGTTTAAAAAGTGATGTTGTTATGTGGGAGGAGCACAGTGTCATGCACTGCCTGACCCACATCTTCTGCTGATGTCTGGTATTTGACATTAGTGGTTACCTAACAGCACAAATTCTGACCTTTTAAGATGGAATTATAGAGGTTTATCTACCAGGAAAGTAGTAAAAGATCTATTTATTCTTTAATTCCCACATTACTCTACACTTTCTCCCTTACATCCTTCTGTCCCTTCTCTTCGCTCTCTCTTCTTCGTCCCTGACCTCGCTCTTGCTTTCTTTCCATCAATGTTTAATGAAGTCTCATTAAAGATACAGAGTTTCCACTGGCGAGCTTGCAGGATGACCCACACTCGATGCTCACACACACACACACAGACATGAATACACTGATCTGCTGAGGTCAGATCCTCAGTTTATTGTCTTATGTCTGAGAACAGAACACAGACATTAGAATGAAAAAGTATTTTGTCTGTTTTATGTGGAGACACTGTCCGATTGACCTTGGAGTCTGTTTGTTCTGTTCTTTTGTGCGTGTCCTCAGGTCAGATGTCTGGACAGGGTACAAATATATCTTGTTCTCACAGTCACAGCACTCGGTCAGTGTTTAGCTGGTGCAGACACACTGCTGCTTGTGTGTGTGTCATAGATCTTTTTAAGCATGCATGATCCGCTCCAGTAGGCTCATACAGACATTCAGCTCCTCCACACACAGAGAGAGACACAGACTCTCTCTCTCTCTCGCTCTCTCTCTCTGCAGGACTATTGATCCCCTTGATCCCTGTGACAGTGACAGGTGGTGCTGCATGTTCAGTGCTGCCTCTGAGACATTGAGAAGTACTAGCTGCAGGTCTAGATTTGATTGATATTGTCAGAGACTTTGCACTCTAACTGAACCTGTTTGGGCCAGTTTCACAGGTTCTCACCTCCACTCAAAAAAACAACAACATTAAAGGGTTAAGAGAAAGAATGTGTGTAGTTTTTATTGGCAGGCATCTTTTCAAGCAGATTTGAAGAAGTTCAGAGGTTTTCAAAGATGACACTGTTAAACAGCACATTGCTGCCAACAATTGACATTCATATTGTCCCAAATATAAACAGAATATTTTTGTAATTTTGTGTTACTGATTTTGCATCTTTCGGATAGTGTCCTTGGTAAGAGGTTGGACCACATACCTACCAAATATCAAAATACTTGTAGATTTGGATCTATTTCTAATCATCTCCTTCTACTTGAGGTCAAAAATAAAATGAAGATGGAGTGTTGGTATTTAACTTGAGTTCACAGAGTAAAAGTTATAAAAATGACACTTTCGTACTTCACATTAGGTAGAACAGCAGTTTATCCACTCGTTACTCAGCAATGTAAAATATTTTGAGCACAACTGAAGCTTTGTTGTTTGTCAAAGAAAGTTATAGTGGTGTGGCAGGCATCTGGAAACAAATCCTCTGTACCTGCTTGTTTACTGGAACCTTCCTGTCCATGACTCATAAATAATATTTATTTACTTTTGCAGATCGGCGCCTACGACCAGCAGATATGGGAGAAATCAGTGGAGCAGAGAGAAATAAAGGTCTGGTTGTTTCTTTGTTTGCTCTACACCTCCATGTTTCTTTGCTGACACTTTCATTTTCCTGGTCATGGCTTTTCTTTCTGTCCTCCTCCTCCCAGCAAGTCATTATCTCTTTGCGTTGCCACCAGTTCTTTTCCAGAATGTTTCTCTTTTTTTTTAACTCTTTCCTTTCTGCCCTCCTGGCTGGGTGTCTTCTGCCCATCTCTCCTCTCTTTTCCTCCATCCTCCTCCATGTTCTCTTTTCCTCATCCTCCTCCTCTCTGCAGTTAATGTCTCAGGTGAGTACACAGCAGGGAGGCAGTCCCTCTTGTTGTCCCACAGTGCACGTCTGCTCACCTAAGCCGTAGACTCTTAGACCGTGTTTGGTTGTTTTGAGTTCAGCTGCCATGTCGAATCTCAGTGTGTTTATTAACCCCACTCTGTGTGCACAGAGATGCAACGCTGTTTTTGTTATTGTTGGCCGCAGGAAGAAGTTGTTGACTTTCTGAACCTGAGTTGAGCTGGATGAGCATGAGCCACGGGGACAAGGTGGCACCGGTGAAAAAGCACAGAGGCACAGACAAAATATTTTATAAGGGTCGTAGCTGTATTACTACGACCTGTAATCGTCTGAACACAGACACAACATTTTGTTCAGTTTGTTCAGACAATACAAGTATGCACATGCTCAGATAATCACTGGCTCATGATAGCACTACAGTGTATTAACATATTAACTTCAGAAAAAGAACCAGGACTGGCATGGCGACCAGCTGGATGTTTTCAGTATGAACCAGGCTGACCTCCTGCTCTGCATCATGATATCACTTTACTGATCATACAAGAGGTGTGTGCATGCCTTAAGTCACATTTGAGCCTCATCACCTGTCTTCTGTGACCTCTGACATTTGGCCTACAAATGAGATAACCTCATATGTGCCATCTCAGATTTTACATCCAGCCTGGTGGAGTTTGAGGGTTTAGGGTTATATAACATCTAGAATAGCTGCTATAAATCGATCCTAAGAGGGTTTACCTCCTCTCTCCATCTCTAATCCTATCTTCCTCCTCGCCGTGAACTGCACTGCTGATCCTGTAAACAGAGTGGTGGGAAACACTCTCTTTAATGAGCTCAAAGTCTACCACAAACACACACACACTCGGTATGAGCACTATGTGCGACCTTGACTCCCACCGGATAAGTAAATTGTTTCCCATAGTCCGTAGCTGCAGCAGGACATAGTTTGTATGGATAGGAGCTGCATCTCCTCCTCGTGTGTTAATCATACTGTTTATAGGCTCATAAAAACTGAGTCGCCCCCATAAATACACAGAAACAATCTCTTTGATGTTCTTCTCTAGTTCTATTATTAGTAAGACAGCTTCCCTTATACAGATAATGTTGTTACAGCTGCTCTTTTTTTCTTATAAACTCTAGGTTGTTGCTGTCATTTTGCCTCCAGGGGGTTGAGAGCAAATTTGTATTTACTATTTATATTGTCCTGTAAAAACTGCATTATATTCAGACACATACTGGACCTGTCTGTGTGTAAAGTGGTAAAAAAAATATGCAGCAGACAAATTTGAAAGAGCAAACGTGTGGTTGATTTGGGCGGTGTTTGTCTTTACATTTTGTACTATTCATTTAAATAAGCAGAATTTCTGTATGTCACCATGGTCAGGCAACATGTAGTTCATGAAGATAAGAGGCTATGAATAGCACACACATAAGAGATAAGAGCACTGCAGACAGGCAAGATGCCTGTGAAGGACTTTACTGCTGCAGTGCACCTGCTACCAAGAGGAAGTTATTGATCAGCTCTTTTTAGTGTTCCACACACACACAGAGGGATTATTCACTACCCTTTCACTCTGTCAGAGCTCTTGGGTCGTGCTCTTTAAAGATAAGGGCCTACATATCAGACCATTTACTGATAATGCACAACTTGATTGGCCTGTATGTAAATATTAGCATGAGCCAGGCGGAGTCAAGTGAACAGCTTTGTGCGGCATTTCACTATTTGATGCTTCTTTCTTAAAAAAAGAAAATAAATCTTTTCTGCTGTCAAATGCATGGCAGAAAATGATTTACAAAATGTGAATTTTAGTGTATTTTAACAAGATTTGCTTTAAAATGGATGAGAAGGAAAAAGAACCCAACAACATCTGTCTGCTTTTTCACTTCACATAAAATACATGCAGTTTGTATTATGCAGCTAGAAATCATATAGTTTGTGCTAAAAGGTCTGATCAGCACTCAATGTATGTGATTTAACAGAGGATGATTTTCTGTACAGAGCTGCCACATAATATTTTTCATTTTTTTGCAGCTTAAAAGGCTACCAAGATTTCTGTGAATTTTGTAATTTACTGCTCATAAACATACTCACACACACACACAGACGAAGTGTATACAACATAGGAGGAAGTGACAGGCTGGCACAGGAAGTCAGTGTGCCACAGGGGAGACTGATTCCCAGGAACGTAAACTGAACAACACTCATCATGCAGAGTGACTAAGAGCTCCCACAGAAAGAGTCTGAAAATGAACAGTGAACGTGTGTAGTGTAGAATAGGCTGCTTGTGTAGAATTGAACCCACTAGATGTGAGTAGATGCTGTTGAATAGAGCCAGGAGCTGAGTGACTTCACGGTGTGCCTCCTCAAACACTGAACGCATGTGTGTTTATGAAGGCATAAAGTGCACGACAAGTCATGTGTGAACATCTGTGTATTAGTAATGTCTCTCCTCGTCTTTGTCCAGTGTTGACTCTCTGTCTCCCCCTGCAGGGCTTGAGGAACAAGCCAAAGAAGACAGGACATGTCAAACCGGATCTGATAGACGTGGACTTGGTTAGAGGTGAGGAACACACACACCTTCCTTCCTTCCCATCAGGATAATTAGATTAGATGACACACACAGGCTTTCAGCTTAAAGCTAAAATCATCATTAAACACTCACCTGAGATGCCATCATCGCCGTGCCAACCTCCCGTATCTGTTAATCTTCGCCTTTCCTGTCTTCATGTCTTCGTTGTTGCTCCCATCTCTTCATGTCTCTGATTTTCATCACAGTTTAAATTATTAATCAAGACAGGCTGTTTCATCCTCATTGTGACAACAGAAGGGAAGAATTAGAGTCTACTGTTACTTCAGGAGGTATTTAGAGATGAACTCTGACTGTAAGTGTGTGTGTGTTTATTATCTCTTGTGTCTCAGGTTCGGCATTCGCTAAGGCCAAACCAGAAAGTCCGTGGACGTCCCTGACTCGGAAAGGCATTGTCAGGGTCGTCTTCTTCCCATTTTTTTATCGATGGTGGATCCAGGTCACCTCCAGAGCCATTTTCCTCCTACTGCTGGCTCTCTATCTGCTCCAAGGTCGGTGCTAAAACCACCAGTTTTGCCTTTGTCACTGTGTTGAATCAAAGGCAAATGCTTTGTGTTATCCACCTTTCCTTCAATCGATCAGTCGCCTGTCCTGATCTGATACTCGCCACGTGTTTTAAATCTTCTAAAGTAAACCAGCTCCACAGGCTGCTCGACAGCTGCTGCTGTGCCTCTAATCTGTTTTTTCCTAAAATACACATGGAGTCCACCCTCTCCTGCCAGCACGGAGCGCGCCCCGGGCTTCACCCACACACTCACTGCACAAACACTTTAAAGACCACTGAACAGTGTTTTCCACCACCTGCATCATAGCTGCCCTTTTCTGCTCTGAAGAAAACAGACGGTTATTTTTCATCTCTCCCTCCACCCTTCCTGCTCACTTCCTCCACACAAAACACAACGACACACACACACACACACACACACACACACAGACTCTCAAATCTGCACTAAAGGCAGACTGTAGTTTAATCAAAGTGATTGTGATGAAACTCGAGGACAGAATCAATTTCTTGTAGTTAACATGTTCCTAAGTTACAGTTTGATTGGATTTTTAATGAAGTTATGCCCTCACTGTTTGGTGGTAGGTAGTGAATCAGTGAATGTAAACACAATTCGTACACAAGTACACAGTCAATTTGTTTATTTAACTTTAATATAAAAACAGGCTGTCTGGCCCAGTGATCAGAACCACATCCAGATAAACAGACCACAGAATGCTGTGACTCAACACATTCATGTAGTAAAAGCAAATTAAAAGTTTTAGACAACAAAGTTTTCTCACAGTGCAGTTTGATACACTTCAGATTGAATCCCTCTCCTCTTCTGTGTGTCGTTGTTGTTTCTCACAGTGGCAGCAGCTCTCCTGTATGTGATCATCCCTCAGCCTCATGGGATACCGGCCACCGAGGTCTTCGGAGCCATCTGGCTCATGTTGCTGCTGGGCACCGTCCACTGTCAGATCGTCTCCACCAGAACCCCAAAGCCCGCCTCTAGCAGCGGGGGGAAGAGGCGCAGGTAAGAGGAAGGAAACAGAAGTGGAAAATATTGTGCACATGACATGAACACTAGAAGGAGAGGAAGGTGGAGGAGAACAGTGGAAGTCCCTCTGCAGGGGAATAAGTGAGACACACAGGAAGAGATAGAAAGCGGGAAATCTGAAATAACAGAAGCAGGTTTTAGAGTCAGAATAAGTTCAGAGGAAGGAAGTTGTTTTTCAAATGATGCATACATCTTTTGTTGATGGGCTTGTATTTGACTTGGCACCATCACGTGCTCACACACAGCTGTCGGGAACTCTCTCCCTGATACATTTTGAAAACATTTCAGTGTGAGAGTAGAGGCGCAGGCTGCTTACTCGCTGCTGTGTTTTGTAGTGTTTAGATTTGCCGTCTCTGTGACTTGATGTGTGGCTTCTGTCTCTGGTTTACAACGATGAAAAGACAATTTTCATAAGAAAATTGGACCATGCCACAGTTTTGGAAAGGGGGGGGGGGTCATTCAGTGAATCAACCTCGGCTCTCCTTCACTTTAAGGACAAACATTAAGAGCAGTGAGATTTAAACAAAAGTTTATTCTGCTGGTCGGGATGTTTTTCTCTGTATTTATCTCTCCTACCTTACCCAACCCTTGTTAGACACTTTATCTCAGAGACACATCACTGACGCTTCTTAATAGTAATTAGAATCCATATTTTACTATCTATAGAAGATTTGGAATAAATAACATCTTGTTGTCAGTAAGATTTATCCTTGTGTGTTTGCCTCACACAGTGTAACCTGAATTTCTTTAATACACGATGAATTTAGCTTTAACAACACAACCAGGGCACATATATATAACATACCATTAGGCCCAGTCTTTTCTCCCTTAGTGATCATAAGCTTTGTCCTCCACCTCTCCTTTGTGTCCATTTGTTATTAATTATCAAATCTATGAAGAGCAATTCTGCCAAAATGTTGCCTTTACATTAGCATCCTGCAAAAGTAGATTCTAAACTGAAATTTCTCTACAGTGTTTCTACTCTTGCAGAATGCCAGCCTAAAAGAAGATTTTGGTTGAATTTGCCCTTTAAATGTATCAGCCTCTGTGTCCACCAGGTGCCAGGTTTGATTAGAAACAAACAGCACTCTTTCGCTTCTGTCAAACTTTAACTTGCTGTTGGTTAAAATCTCAGCATGAGAAAAAGCAGCCAGGTCCCTGGAGGACACACCGCTGTAGGTCTAAGTCTCCTGGTCCTCTCTAAGTCTCTCTCCACCCTCCCATTCTTTCCAAACTGAAGGAAGTTGAGGAAGGCATCTCAGATGGAGGTGCATAGGGAAGGCGACGGGTCTAGCACTACCGATAACACACAGGAGGGGGCGCCACACTCCCACACAGCCAGCACCACATACAGCCTGGGCGCTTTCTTCCAAGATTTCTGGCATGATATCTGTAAAGCTGGGTGTGTATTTTTGTTTCCTTTAACAAGATGATGTGCAGAGACAGAGCTGGGATTCATTTCTATCTCCAAATCTGTACTTTTTTCCTCCTTTTGAACTGAAAAAGTACAAAGCAAAAACTGAATACCAGCTTTGACTCCTGACCTTCTTTTAGCTGTAACACCCTCTCCTCTCATAGTTTAAACATAAAGAAATTGGTCAAACTTAAATGCAACTTTGCAAAGTCTTCAGCTGCTGGATCTTTCCATCACATCCTGAGGAGCACAGAGGGATTTTTGCAGCTAAATTTCATGTTAGTATCTTGCTGACCAAGCTATGTTCAAAAAGAAGCACGGGGGGCACCGTTCTTAGCTGTTAAAATATTACCACATTATCTTTGCCGTATTAAATCTGAGAAATGTTCCTGGCTGCTCCCCCTGCTTCTAGTTCAACCAGCTTTCAGCAGACTGCAGCAGTGTGGAACTACATTAGTCTTAATTTAGTCACTTCATCTATTGATTCTGTCACGCTCACTTCAGCTCTCACTGAGACACTTCTGCCACTCGATCCATTCATCAATCCACTTACTTACCAGAATGCAGCCTACATAATCAACTACGATGCTTTTCACTATATCATTCATTTCGTTCCATTATTGATGTTCATTGTGCATGAATGTTCCAGTCTTGCACGCATCCTGTTGTTGTCACTGCATGTCTGCTTGTGAATTAACTGCCCTGCTGCCTTTTTTTAATCTAAACGTCTCTCCTCATATGCACGTCTTTCTCTGTCTATCTCCCGTCTCGCCTCTTCTTTCATCACTTCCTCCTCAAAGATCTAAGAAGTCCAAGCTCTCCATCGACAAATCCACGGAGACAGACAACGGGTACGTGTCACTGGACGGCCGAGTGAACAATCGCAGCAGTGAGGAGGGGCTTCAGCTCCACGAGCAGCGCTGCGATTCACTAAACAGGACTGACGAGGTGTGCTGGAACCCACACATGCAGCCTGCACACACTCACACCGCCCGCAGCTCAGGCCTGATGCTGCCCAGCGGCAACAAGGTAATAACAGCGTGTTTTTTTTTTCACTGCTGAAAAATGTAGTAGCTGATCAAAGATTAAATCTGTGTTTTCAAGGATCCGGCGTCAGATGAAGCGTCCAGTGAGGAGGACCCTGAGGCGACCTACAGCGCCCTCCGCAGGGGCGTCGAGCGAATGAACAGCGACTGTGCACTCCGAAACCGCAAGAACACACACCACTATAAGAAACACTACGCTGTGGAGGATGTCCCAAAGTCCGGTACCAGCTGTAGCTCCAGATGTTCCAGTCTGAGGACTCAGGACTCGGAGAGCACTCGGCACGAGTCTGAGACTGAGGACCTGATGTGGGAAGACTTCCTGCACTGTGCAGAGTGCAGGTCGTCCTGCACCTCAGAGACAGGTGAGAGGGAAATAATCGGGTACTTATTGTGTTTGAACAGTGGTATGCGTTTGTATGTAAGCTATCACTGTGCCTGCTTTTCTTTGCAGAGGGAGAAGGAGGAGCAACACCTGTATGCCCCACTGCTAAAAAGGAGTACAGAGACGACCCTTTCCATCAGGTCTGTCAACACGTTCTGAATTACAGTCTTAATATAAAGACAATTGCCTTAATGTGACTGTGTGTCTGTCGGCCTGCAGGGTCATGTCCCCTGGCTGCACAGCTCTAACCCCGGCCTGGAGAGAGTGAGCGCCATCGTATGGGAGGGAAACGAGTGTAAGAAGGCAGACATGTCCGTCCTGGAGATCAGCGGCATGATCATGAACAGAGTGAGTGATTTATTCTGAGGTCAGAAAAAAGGAAGAGAAAGAGCAAAGACTGATGGTTTGTCTTGTTGTACAGGTGAATCTTTACACTCCTGGCATTGGGTACCAGGTCTTTGGAAACCTGGTTTCAGTAACACTTGGACTCACACCCTTCGCTTACAGGTAATGAGGGACAACAAATCTGCAGCATGTTTCAAAATCTGTACTATCAGATAAAAACATTAATTATACTTCATGTCTTTCTGCTTCAGGCTGGCTCAGTATTGTGACTTGGATCAGCTGACCACGCTCTCAGCCAATGAGCTGCTGTCCGTAGCACTGGGGGGTGGCTCTGGGTCTGATGCCTTGGTAATCACCATGGTAACACTCAGCTTCCTGGTGCGCGTTTGCCTTATATGGCTCTTTTTCTTCCTGCTTAGCGTAGCAGAGAGGACCTACAAACAGGTGCGAGGGTGAAGTTATGATCCGCTGCTGAATGACTTCATGTTTAGTTACATGTTCATGTTGTTTCATGTTTGTTTCTGTGTTTCAGAGGCTACTGTTTGCCAAACTGTTTGGTCACCTGACTTCAGCCCGCAGAGCCAGGAAGTCAGAAGTCCCACATTTTAGGCTGAAGAAAGTTCAGAACATCAAGATGTGGCTGTCGCTACGCTCCTACCTCAAGGTACAGCAGCCATGGTGTTAGTGAGCTGTTGTTTCATTTATCTGTCAGTTTAGTAAATGCACTGTGAGTGACACTGAGTATTGCTGTGCAGAGAAGGGGGCCTCAGCGTTCAGTGGACGTCATCGTGTCGTCTGCCTTCCTGCTCACCTTGTCTGTCGTCTTCATCTGCTGTGCTCAGGTAACTTTTAAAGTCTGAAAGAAGAGCATATAATATTGGATAAACCGTGAATTTAATCTGAAGAATTTAGTGTGTAATCACATCTTCCTAGATCTAAAATAAAGTTGTCACCTTTTTCCCTCCAGTTGCTGCACGTCCATGAAACCTTCCTGGAGTGTCACTACAACTGGGAGCTGGTGATCTGGTGCTCCAGTCTGTCTCTGTTCCTCCTCAGGTTCGTCACTCTGGGCTCAGAGACCAGCAAGAAGTACAGCAACACCTCCATCCTGCTCACTGAACAGGTACACACACACACACAGGTCATACCTACATGGACACACAGGCAGGTCTTCAGACACTGACCCACTGTGCGCCTCACAGATCAACCTGTATCTGAAGATGGAGAAGAAGCCGAACAAGAAAGAGGAGCTGACGCTCGTCAACAACGTCTTAAAACTAGCCACCAAACTGCTCAAGGTACAAACCTCCACCTTCATCGCTCCGCGTTTTATTTTATTCTGAGGACTCATTAACACCTGTTCTTCCTGCAGGAGCTGGATACTCCGTTCAGGCTGTATGGTTTGACGATGAACCCTCTGCTCTACAACATCACCCAGGTGGTCATCCTGTCGGCCGTGTCCGGAGTCATATCTGACCTGTTAGGATTTAACCTGA